>NC_057796.1:473799596-473827417 GCF_018294505.1 Triticum aestivum
TTCCTCTCCTAACCACCTTAGGAAGCTATCGGTTTCCAACACACATTCATTCTTTCTCTCCATGTTTCGATCTCTAAGTCTCTCAACTACACAACCCCTTTTTCCACTCTGTTACCAAATGTATTTACCTCACACACCAGCCATTGCACCCCATGCCGAGCTCTCTCTCTCTCCCCCTCTCCCTCTCACCCTCTCGCGCTAAATACATGCATTGCCTATCTAGCCCCCCAACCTCTCGTGCGCACGCACGCACGTTGTATATCTAGGTCACTCCCTCGAGACTGTCTCACTCTTTCTTCCGCACGGCGGGCCACACTCTCTCAATCTCGCTCTCTTTATCTGAGTCTCGTTTAACCTCGTTTTCTTTCACACACAAATGATATATCTCCCTGTTCGGGCCTCGATTGACACACTCTATACTCTCTCACGCAGTCTATCTAGGTTAGTCCATCCAAGCCGCCGCCACTCTTTCGACCTCATGGTGGCCACGCTCACTCAATCTCTCACTCTCTCACTCTCTCTCTCCCTCTCTCTCTCCGTATGTCTCGATTGACCTCGCTCTTTCTCGGACAAAAAGATATATCACCATGTTTGAGCCCAATTCGACCTATTCACATTGTATACCCTCTCACGCACATCGTCTATCTAGGTCACTCTCTCCAACCCGTCTCACTCTTTCGATCGCACGGCGACCCTATGTGATCGATTGACCTTGCTTCCTCCCACGCACAAAATATATCTACACGTCTGTGACTGGATCATCTCTCAAGCTCTATCTTACAGCCCTCACCCTTGCCAAAAAGCTCAATCGGACAATATCTCTCCAGAGCATATATATTTGTTCAATGAATGTCGGACCACACTCACTTTGTCTCTCTATCTATATGTCTCTCGATTGACCTCGCTTTCTCACACCGTATCTTCCACGCGTTGAAGCTACTACCTCTCCATCCCTCGCAAAGCCGGAGCTATTTACATTGTGAGGGGCACTCCAACCTTGGATTAATTTGTGTAGGCATTTATTCTGGTCGGTTTAGATTATATTTTCGTAGCATTCGGCCCACAACTACTCCAAACACCGTTGCAACCCACGCAACTCCCCTAGTTGATTTCCCTCTGGCTCGGTCATCGCTCTCTCGCACGTCCTTTCTCGCCTTCAACATCGCACCATGGTATTATTGAAAAAACTATGTTGTTCTCTTTAATTATTATAAATAAGCTACAAAACTACACACCGATAGTCCACTTGGAATGGAACAAATTTCGACCCACAAATTAAAGTGCTACAAACTACACACCGAGGGGCCCACATGTCATGAAACAAATTTGGACCCATATACAAGTTAAAAAATAAAGGACGAGGATCGAACATGCGACCGGGCCTTCAAGCCGCACGTCGATACGCAACATTCGTAGAATAGCAATGTTTGTTGTACCCCCTTTGTTCACATAATGTTTTTATATTACCACAACCTAATTAATGGATAACATGTAATATTATTTTTAGTACTATTCGCCTTTACTTACTGGTGGGTTCCATGTGTGCTCTCTCTCTCTCTCTCTCTCTCTCTCTCTCTCTCTCCCCTTCTGCGTTTAGACGCACGGGCAAACAGGAAGAACTCGCGGGCGATGTTGCCGTTGACCATATCTGGACGCGTTCACAAGTCACGGCACCAGTTTCACGTACTAGCAGCACTAGTCAGTGTGTACGTGCAATGCACGTTAATTTGGAAGTATATTAAGTGCATGAGGATATTAACTACTAGGATATTATTTGCGTGTTGTCATGTGATTAGCACTATTTTTGGCATGAAATTAACTGCACGCTAAACGTGTTGAGCGCTTGACATTGAAGTAGTCTAGGTCGTTGGATGACAAGGAATACATGTGGCTTGATGACGTTTTATATTTAATTTGATACGGCTCTAGCAGAACATTCAATCGATCAAACCATACATTTCGTTCTGTCTGACTCCGACTTTAAATTATACGACAATCGATATAAAATAAACGGAAATGATAAACGGATTTTAAGTATGGCAATCCGAACGTTTTTCATGGCAAATTTAGATTACGCGGCGGCGGCGGGGGCGTCTCGCGGTGGGAAGCGGCTCCTCTGCCGTGCTCTGTGTGTCGTCAGGCCACTGACCGACGGCGACGGCGGCGTCTTGCGCCGTTGTTGGCGTACTCCTGGACGTTGGCCTAGCTTCAAGGAAGACCAAAATGTTCTGGACTTCGGAGCGAGTCAACTGGCGGGAGGAGGCGACTGGCGTTGGTGCAAGGAAGCGGTCAACGGCGGCCATCCATGCCGCTGAGGGGGGCACTGGCACCCGCGCGGGGACAGGCGCTGTCAACGGCGCGGCGGAGACATTCGTGTGCACGGGCAACGGCACGGGCGCGCACGTCAGTGCACGCGCAGGCGCATGCGTTGGCAGGTGCACGGGCACCGGCACGGGCGTGCGCGTCAGTGCACGCGCAGGCACACGGGCACGTGAAAGTCGACGGGGACCTCGTGGAACCCCGTGGGATCAAGCTCGGCAACAATGTGCGGCTCCCAGCCCATCAATGCCACGGGGATGGGCGCTGGCGCAGTCGGGGCGATGGGAGCCGGAACGGGAGCGGGGACAGGCGCGGCGTCTTCCCGCAAGGCCAGTTCAAGCTCGTCTCAAAGCGCCTTATGTTCTTGAGACTCCGGCTGGGTGTCTTCCTCAGGAAACTGGAACACTAAGGGCAGACCATCGTGATGCGGCATGGCATACGTTTAGGTCAGGCTAGTTGGAGGTAGACGATAGGAGAATCGGAGAGGAAGAGAGAGGATTGTAGCGATACCGGGTAGTGCGGGGTTGATTTTAAACTGCGGCGCCGGCGACATTAAAAGTGGGAGCAGTTGGGACGACGGTGGGCGGCGGAGCCTGGTCAAAGGGCTCGCCTCCCGGTGAGCCTGCATGGCGGTCTGCTCGCACGCCTCCCTGACAGCCGACACAGCGGTCTGCTCGCACACCTCCCGTCGACTCACACGCTTGCTCGGACGGCACCCGCCGATGAGAAGCGGGGACTCATGGCGGCATGTAAACGCCCACGGTTTCAATAGTGAAATCGTTCGCCTTAACGTGACAGGTCTTTGTTCCAAAATACCTTGGCTCTTCATTTGTGCAACTTGTCATAAGCAGCTTGTCTCAAATTCAAGAAAAAACTTACGAAGTAATATTTGTGCCATATCACGTGACCATGCTTAGTTTCAAGAATTTATGCTCACTTTTGGATTTTCTGAAATTTAAGATCCAGGATTCGAAACAATATCATAACCTGCATCATGCAATAAATTTTCAAGCCGTACATCTGTCCTGTTGTATTTCTTAAGAAAGGATTTGGTCAAACATTTTGCTTAGTTAGACTTCAGACAAGTTATATATGCAGAGTAAAAGGATAATCCCTCCGTACCAGTGCATTTCCTGATATATTAACTCAAGTACTAGGCACGAACAAACGGGCTCAATTCTGTGCTCATCCTGGTGTAGTAGTAGTAGTAGTACTAGGCAATGCAGTTGACGGGTGACCTTGACGAGGGGCGACCGAGGGAATTGAACCGTGCTCGGCACGGTAGGTAACGTTGTCTAGTTACTAAAGCATCCCTCCATTGTTCATCGGTAGTCATTATGGACCGGGGACATGAGGGGAATTTCCTAGGGCTGGAATTCTGGCCGCCAGATATTTCGACTTGAAACGTTGAGGCTTGACTGGTTGGGGTTGCCTAATGTGCGTACCACGCACGCCACCGAAGGACACGAGCCCGGTTTTTTTAGGATCAACACGAGCCAAGGTCTGGCTGGTACGCCGTTGGGTCCTACCATTCGAGAATAAGAAAGGAACCTTTTAAATTGCCGAACGAATCTATGTGTATTACAATACCCGTATTTTCCTTGCAAATACTAATCTCAACGTGGTAATTGATTTATGACGAGTTGTTAAATTAGAGTGAGTTTGTGATATAGTGATCTCAACGTGGATTTCACATTTCATGGTATCCCTAGTAAGTTTTCCAATGCAAATTCAAATTTATAAGATGAACAATATGGAGGTGAGAAAACTTTGTACGTATCAAGCATATGACCACACACACACACACACAGAGACACACACGCACGAACACAACAACAATCCAATAAGTATAGTGCATCTATTTTTCTAAACCATGCATGTATGACACGAATTCAAAAATACTCCTTCTATTCCTAAATATTAGTCTTTTAGAGAGTTCAACAAGTGACTACATACGGAGCAAAATGAGTGAATCTAGACTCTAAAGTATGTCTATATACATCCGTATGTGCCAGTCCATTTGAAGCCTCTAAAAAGACTAATATTTAGGAACGAAGGGAGTAAAATGTAAGACATCCATGGTCCTCAGTTCAATATTTAAAATGAACATGAAACTGAAACATGAATATTAAGTCTAGTACTACAGTACATGCAAATGTTGTGTTTAGGCGGAGCTATGATTGTCGGGGGTCAACCCCTCGACCTTAGATAAAATTGTGGAGCTCTGTTTAGGGGTGTTTAGATTATATTTGTCCCCACCCTCCCAACCACCGATAGGTTGTGCACCCCCCACCCCTCCTCCCCGGGAGAATATCATGTGCCCCCATACCTTAGATGCTATATGCCGATACGAGTTGCTTGGAGCTTGTAGATCTGAGATATAGCAGCTCACATGATGTGTCTTAATATTTTTGCAGGAAACCTTGATGAGTTTGAGAATTGCACACAATTTGTACAAAAACTACTTAGATGCCCTTTGATCCCATATCCAACTACCTCGAAGCTCGTATCACCGTAGCATCTAAGATGAAGGAGGACATCATATTCTCCTGTATGTAAGAATATCATGTTCTACCACACCTTAATTATATGCTTTGGTGATACAAGCTCTTCGGAGGCGTTGGATTTGTGACCCAACACCTCCTCGGTGGTTCGAATGTTTTTTTGCAGAAAAGCCCCAAAAGAGTTCGGCCACTGCTTACAAGCACAAAGACTGCTCAGATGCCATTGGATCTCAGATCAAACGACCTCCAAGCTCGTATCACCGTAGCATCCAAGCTGCGATAGCACCTTATGTTTTCTCGCACGGGAGAGTATGAGGTGCTCCCGCACCGTAGATTCTATGGTGATACGAGTTCACTGAGATCTAACGGCCCACAGTAGGAGGTTTGAATGTTTTTGCAATATACGGCTGATAGAGTTTGGGAAATGCGCAGAAAGTACAAGTAGTACGCATGTGCCATCTGATCACTGATCATACGACCTAGATGCTCATATCACCGTAGCGGGTAATTAAGCTACGGGGAGCACCTAATATGAGCACCGGGGAGCCGTTGGATCGAAGATGCAGCGGCACACACGAGGCCTGAATGTTTTATTTGCAAAAAAAAAACCTTTGGAGAGTTTGGAAATTGCGCATAATTACAAAGACTACTCCCAAGCCATTGGATCTCACTTCCAACGGTTTAAAAACTCGTATCACCATAGTATCTAAGCTGCGGGGTGGATGTGATATTCTATGCCGCTGTCATTTTTGTTCGTAAACTTGCAAAATACGTGTAACTCGTGCCGTTACTTGTCTAACCGCGCAAAGTGTTTGTTCAAAAAAACCATCCTACACTGAAATATCGGAACAACACACGGGGTCCCACTTGTCATTAATCAAATTTGGATCTAAAACTAACAAATGTGAAAGACGAGATTCGAACTGGCAACCTGGACTACAAAGCGTAAGTCGATAGCCTGAAAAAATGAACGGTTGTCGGCTTTGTCCCATAACTTGATTTTATACAGTACTTGCGTTGAGTAGAGTAGAGGGAGTGCCTCGTGAACACGTGCATGATCGTTGTCTCACTTACTGGTGGGTCCCAGGTCTGCGATCTCAATCTCTCTTCTCTCCATCGTCTAACCTTTGCACGGGCACACACGAAGAGCGGCGCTAGCTTGCCGTGGTGTTATTACAACTAAAAAAAGCTTGGAGAATAGAAGAATCGCCTAGAACAAGAGACGTTGTGGCTGGTCGAGACGGAGCTAACCACTTCTATCCTCCATGACATGTTTGCATGATGAAGCTGTGTGGCTAGTGGGGTGTTTTCGACCGACTGGCTGGGTCCCGAGGTCGAACCATAGGTACTACGTCTGATACAGTATATTTTTACATGCACATTTTTCCTCCGTGCTGAGACGTGGCACACCCTACCGCGCGGTTTTGGGGTCCTCCCGGGTGGTGCACGCATATATTCTTCCTGACGTGGGATGCCCTACCGCGCGTTTTCTGGGTCCTCCTCGGTCGTAGCGCCGAAGCAAGTAAATGAGTCGTCAAATCACGAAAGACCACCTTTCCCGCCGAGTACATCAGTGAAGCACGGTGGCTAGCTAGTTGGGCTAGTTCGACCGATTAGCTAGGCCACCGCCACATTTGTTTTTTCACCCCTTTTTTATCTACTTGCCGGCAGGTAAATTTAAATATCCACCGCGGCGTTGCTCTGGTGTTTGGGTGCGGCAGGATTTTTAATTTTTTGATTGACGGGAGCAGGCGCGACAGGATTTTTAATTTTTGATTGACAGGAGCAGGCGCGGCAGCAATTAGTCACGATGACTCCGCCTGTAAAAACCCACTGCTCCCTGATGTGAGAAGTTGTCGATTGGTGTTTTACCGTGGTGAAAACCAAAAGATTCCCTGCTCCCTCCGCCTTCCCGTAGATTGCATTGCCTTTCAGCCGTTTCGCCCCCTTTGCTTCCTCTCCCCATTGCTTCTACCTGGTGCCATGGCGGCGCAGCAGATCACGGAGTCCGAGGTGAGGCGCCTGACACAGGAGCTCCATGCCAAGGATACGGAGCTCTGGGCCAAGGACGTGGAGCTCCGTGAGCTCAAGGAGGAGAGGAGTGCCATGCTCCTCCATTATGTGCGGGAGTTCACGGAGCTTCAAAAGTGGCAGGCGTCCACCACAAAGATGCTCGAGGCGTCGGCGGCGTTGCTGCAGAAAGTGGGAGATAGATAGGCCATCAGGGGAGCCGGCTGGAGCGCGAGCGGGCCGATCGTGACGAGGTCCAGGATCGCCTCAGCCACTTGGTGAACCAAGTTGCCACGCACGTGTTGCGGCTGCGCGATGCTTACCATCGTGCCAGCGCGACGATGCCGGCCGTCGGACTAAACCCGTTCGACCACCAGGTCGACTTCAACGAGCTGCGGCTTCCTGACCAGGTTTCCTTCTTCACCCATATCTCCGAGGAGCTGAGCCATCTCCGCGCGATGGTGGGGGCTGAGCTGGACAAGGAGGGGTTGCGGGCTGCTGTCGCCATTGCCGGGCGAATCCTTTCAGGGCTCCGTCACCGGAATCCATTCGTGCCATTGGACGCCGTCTTTGACGAGCTGGCTCCCGTCGACCAGGAGCGGGCTCTGCGGGCGGTTGCACCCTGCATCACCAACGTCGTGCGCCTCGAGAAGCAGAGGGACTTCGGTGGTGTTTAGGCGCCCTCTCCATGGGCATGTCCATGTCTCGGCGCAACATGACCGTTGGATCAAACTCAGACGGTGCAGATCAGTCACTGTAGCACAAAGCGTGTGGGTGTGTTTGGTTGCATTCTCATCTCAATATAGTTGTTTCCTCTTCGTGTATTTTTGCCAACCTACTAGTGTGGACTCATGCACCCTTCATACACCCTGCCTAACACTATTCGTGCTTCATATGGTTCATGTTTCGTGGAGTACTATAGCACCATACTCTCCGTGCGCTGTGGACCTAGTTCTGTTAACATTGATCTCACCATTCATTCTCGACCGGACAGTCGAAAAAGCGGTACTATGTTACATATAGGAGTAGTTGACATGCGCACAACATCATTTGTTATCGTCATATCTTACTACACTAGCAACAAGATTGTGTAGTACTGACGTATGAACCACTACACATGCCTAGTAGTAGGAGCACTGTGTATGTTCAAGTGGCTGCCGTGTGTCGCACTCCTCTGTCATAAGAGTGGAAACGTTTGCTGTAATCATTTTTTCTTCAGAAAACAGTGGACACGCTCTACCGTGCGGATCCTCCTCCAGCCATGCACTAAATTACTCACTTTCGACGACGTGTGGGACAACCAGCACCTGGGTCCACCAGCCATGCACTAAATTACTCCGTAGTAGAGTGACGGTAGACTACCCCAATCGAACCGCCACAGTAATGCCCAATGAGCCGTCAAATCACAAAACCCCCTCCTTTCCAGCAGTAAGTTGGACGGACGAAGCAACCATCATTTCACTCTTCTCTCTCAGCTTCCTCTCTTGAAGAAAACCCCCACTCGCTTCGCTTCTCCCTCATCTTGTTCCTCCTTTCACTCTTCTCTCTCAGCTTCCTCTCTTGGATGGACGCCGGAGCACCGGCCGACGTGATGTCTATGGCTCTGGCCAAAACCGTCGAGGCTCATGGTACGAAGAAGCGCAAGCACCCTGCCGAGACTACCGCAGACAAGCTCAAAGCCATCGCCCTGTCCAAGCCCCCCTCTCCGGGATCTCTCATTAAGCAAGTCCAGGTAATGTCTCTTGTTGACGATCTTTTTCTCGATCTTGATCGTGTTTTTTCATCTAACACACAGTACTAGTACTGGTAGTACAACTTTCTGGGTGATCTTGCATGTGATTTTAGTGTGCCAAATGACGGTTCTAAATTCCTTTTTTGACCAAAACATGCGAGAGGTTGACACTGATTTCTTATAGATTACTTTCAACTACTCCCTCTGTCCCAAATTTCTTGTCTTCATACATCCGTATCTAGACAAATCTAAGACAAGAATTTTGGGACGGAGGGAGTACTTTATGAACATCAATGCTACCTTTTAAGAGGGTATATTTGCCTCGGTAACTTGTGTTATGGATATTGCATGTAATCCCTCTGCTCTCATGCCTTTGAAGACATGTTCTAGTGTCTTTGTTCACTCATTTCTGTGCGTATATGTAGTCATATATGGAGTATAATATCGAAAATCATCTTGTATTTCTGAATGGAGGTAGTAATAAAATATGGTTTCTGTTTGAATTAGAACCAGGTCCGCGGTGGAGATGAAGTTCTCAAAGTCATGCCGTGTGAACTGGAAGACCTGATGATGAGTTCTACTGCTGAACTATCCAGCTGATGTGTCCTTGTCGCCACGTGTCCTGAACTAGTGTTTTCCTGTAGCATTGTTGTCAGGCGTGTTCTCGAGGCTGTACTTGACCACAACAATTTCCTGGCTGTGCCTTCGATTACGAAGGGTGTGGTTCTTGTAAAGCTTCCCACCAAATCTGATGCGGCCTGTCTTCATCATCATGTTTATGAGTGGAAAGACCACTCTGTTAGGTTCTCCAGGGTTGACAAGATGGTGATGGTGCATGTAGACATCTCACACGAAGTCCATGGCCTAGTCAGTTATGCGGGGTTCATCCTGTAGGTCGGTGGCAAGAAATAGTCTGCAGAGTTTAGTTACTGCAACTTTGCTTGTCTGTAGTAAGTACTATTGTTTAGTAGTTGATTTGTGTTTGTGAACCTTGTATTGTTTATTAGTACTGCCGCTTTTGGTGTGTGAACGGTCTATGTTAATGTCTATGTTAATGTCTCTCCACTCAATTCAGTCTGTATATTTTGAAGTATCCAGATCATATTTTTTGTGAGGACGGTTTATCAATTATGGTTACACTCCAATATCTGTATGCATTGCAGGGTTTATCGCACCCACCAGGATTTCCAGTCCCATGGATGTTCGGTCCATACGATTTGTCACGACCTTTGGACTGTCCTGCTTGTGGGAGTAGGCGGGGCCCCTGCATGCCACGCGTAGTTGGACGATCAATCTTCTGTTTAGTACTTCAACATAGTGATTTCCTGGTAAGGATTCACTCGTGTCACATCAAGTAAATCTTATTGATTTACTGTCTAAATCTTATTGATTTAATGTCATGTTTTCTTTCTTTTCCTGCAATTTTACGATGCAGGTTTTGCCATGTGACATTCATCATAGAATAAACCGTTTGGTTTGCTCTACGATGGCTATTTTTGCAGGTTTCACTTCTTATGTCGTGTCAGTAACGAAGGCACTGTCCATCACTTATATTACTGGAAAAAATTGGATCAGTCTGTTGTCTGAGTACAAGCTGAATCCCTATGATGAACTGCAGTTTGGTTTAACAAAAACGCCACAATTAGTCCTTCTCGCGTTTAAAAGAAATGAAGAAAAAAACTGGATCACGGTCACGGATCCTAGTCAAGTTAGAAAGCTGATCATAGCAGACTAGACACGATCGCCGTTGTCTCGCACAGATCGAGCACCGGCAGTTGCTCTAGCACTGACAGCTGCAACAGCTCAGTCTGATCCAGCTGAGGATTGGGCACCGACCGCGTCAGCGGATCAGTCTGATCTACCGGAGGATCGGGCATCGACACCGGCACCAGGTCTACAAGGAGCACCATCTCCGGCAGAAGCGGCGGCTTCGGCACCTGCACCAACACTTGCACTTGTATCTGCTCCGGCCCGTGCAGTTGCACCGGCAACAGACTGGGCTGCAGTTCGCACTTCATATACCAAAGTCCTTACAAAAACCGACATGTCCACCTTCTTGGTAAGCATTGGCCACCCAAGTGCTTCGTTCTTTTTTCTTTCCATGTTGTTTCACATGATTCACTGTGTTGATCTAACTGTTTGAGTATGTCTTCTTGTTTGCAAACAGAGAATTCCTAGAGCAACGAGGGAGTCGTTCAACAATCCGGGCGACCGCGGCCAAGTTTCTCTTACCATGCGCAGCCTTGGTGTGAATGAACCTGCTCAATATACCGTAAGTACAAAGGATGGTCGCATGATGATTGATGCTAAAGGATGGTCAAGGTTCAAATCTAAATCATATCTTGTGGTAGGGGATGATGTCAAAATCGAACTTTCTCGGCAAGGAGAGCTGGTCCAAATCAACTTTGAAATTCTTCAGTAGCAGCACGCAACTGCCGAACTGATCTATCCTCCAAGAGATTTTGATGTAATAATCTGGCATGGTGAAACAAGTGTCCTGTGTGTATACGTAGTACGACAGTATTATTTATCACATGGTATATCGTTGATAGAATTGCAACTCTGATTGCTGGTTAGGAACTGTCGTTCGATTTCATTCCAATAGCTGCCGTGCTTTATTCAATTTTGTGTATTCGCCTTGTGACAGCATCTAAAACCAGTGCCGTACCGATCGCTTGCAATATGAAAAGCGTTGAGGTAGAACACATGGGCCCCCAAACATGCAGGGTCGGCTTGCAGCCCAAAGTCCAGAGCCGTGAGCCTATCTGAGTATTATATTCTCAGCTGAACCCCCATAAAAAAAGCTGAACCCCCATAATGCCCGTGCGTTGCAGAGGGAGTATATTTCTTGGCAAGGTGAGCCTGTGATATAAAAGATTTGTATAGTTCTTTACAGAGGGAGTATATCTCTGTCAAAAAAAAATATTTATGTGTAACTAGTTACTCTTGTCTTTCTACTTCCTTTCACTGATATGTGGGGCAACCGGCAACGGGGTCCACGTGCCATATGCACAAATTAGAGTGCACAACTTCACGGTAGACACACCCCGGTCGTAGCGCCGTAGTAATGCCCAATGAGCCGTCAAATCACAACCCCCCTTTCCAGCTTTAGCAGTAAGCTGGACGGACAAAGCGGCAATATTTCACTGGGCCTGAATCCCCTTCTCCCTCGTCTGCTTGTTCAGAGAAAACCCCCTCTCGGCGATTGCATAGGGTTTTCTCATGGAGAACCAGGTACGAAATCTTCATCCATCCCCGATAAATCCAAGTCCCTTGGTCGTAGGTAATCCTAGGATAGCAGCCGCCGCCGTTCATGCATTTTTCTTCCTACCGAATCTAGTGTGTTTCATTGCAGTGCCCAAAGTGCGAGTACCCTACAGGTTTCTGCGCCCTCGGCGAGACGCCACACTTGTTCCTTCTCATCCTAACACAGCATTTTGAAACGTGCACAGTATGTTCCTAGAATCCTCTTTTCTATCCGGGAGGGTGGGGGTTATTTGAACATGCTGTGTTCTCATATTATTTTTCCTGCAGTGTATTATTTGCTCTGCCAGAACAAATGTACTCAAGATGCTCGGCCTTGCCATAACTGAATACACTAGTTTAATGGTCACAGTGAAGACAAGTCATGGATATAATTTCCGAGTTGGGTTCATGAACCAAGAAGATCGCTGCTTTTTTATGGCCGAACTTGGATAAACTTTCTCAAGTGTTACGGACTGAAAGTTGGCGCACAAATGTTGATGGAAATAGCAGAACCTGGTCTCATCTTCACTGCGATCTTCCACCCCGACGTCGTTCCAATTGTTCATCCATGTTAGTTTTGTGTCTGGTTCTTGCTTGTTGCCTCGATTACTTCTTAATCCACCTATTCTGTCTAACTAATCACAATTTAACTTTAGAAGTAGCAACGAATCTCTCACGAAGATGCTACTTCTAACTAATATTTTCTTATAATTGGTGGCACGTGTAGGTTTTTTCAGAGTTAAGCAGTCTGCTCGTTTGTTACTCTGTAATAACTCGGCTGTTACTAATGGCACTGAAGTTGACTGGATCGACATCCACAAGTTCCTACACTTTATTGACCGTCTTGAGGTCCTTGTGGGGCGTTTCAATGGTGGAAGGCCACATGGGATATGTGTGCCACTGCTGCACTCGTTGAACAGGTCCAACTGTGTCGAGAAACTTATGGTACGAGCTGTTTTCTGTTATATATGTTGTTCATAAACTATTGCTTATACACAGTTTTACAGCTGTGATCTTCTTGAAACAGGAACTGCCGAGTTCTATTGTTCCTATACAGATGCCTGACCATGGTCGGGTCAGACTTGCGCTTGGTCACAACATGATGTTTATGTCGACCTACTCAATTCCCCTTGGAGGTGAAAAGATACTTATTCATGGGTGGTCTCAAATAATTAAGGCCCGTCCACCTTGGAGAATAGGACAGAAGATTATGTTCATGCTTTTCCATGGCTCTAAAGCGAATATCCTATTTATTGACCACGTTGCGAGATGAAGCCGCTTTCAGAAGGTTGTGGATGCGTGGGGTGGCGCCTGGGCCTTATCCTGGGGCTTGGCGGCCTCACCCTTGGTTAACTGTAGGCAAAGTAGCACTGTTCGAGGCGTGCTTTGTACGGTTGAGCCTGTATAAGTACTCATACTCCTTTCAGCTTTGGTTGTTAAGTGCCCCTGCTGGTTTCAGTTAAGGTTGTTAAGTACTCCTGCTGCTTTTACAGTCTGTCGTGTTTCTTCAGTCCTGTCTTCCTCCAGCCGCCAAAACCAAACCAGCGCCGGGGGAGCCGCCTGCTTCCGCCTCCCACGGCTGGCTGCGCCTCAGCGCACGCATCGCCGCCCCACCGTCTCCTAAATCATTAACGCCGACGTCCTCCGCACGCTTTGGTGCGCTCGCCGCGGCGCCGCCCTCTCGCCTTGTCAACATGGTTAACAAACAACAGGAATCGGCAGAAGTACGTGGAGAGGATGACAGTAGGGGCCCACCACGTCAGCGTATGGAAAAATAAAATGCTTCCTCCTAGTGTTTTCCTGACATCTGGGACCCACGACACTGTGAGCGTATATAGTCAATAGACAAGAGAACAACACAAGATCGGCTGACACCTGGGACGTAGCTACTCGACCAGTATCTTTTTTCTTTGGTATTGTTGAGACGGAGCAGGGTTTGAACTGGGCTGTGGCCCGTCTAGCCCAAGCTTATATTTTATGTTCACCATGTGACCAGCCCAACTATTTTTTCTTTGTGAAAATGAGCCCAGTTTATTTTTTCTGAAGAATACCCAATCCAGTCCTACTTATTTTTCTACGCCCTGATGGGCTGCAACTCTTTCAAGACGCCTGCAAATCTTGAAAGTAATATGAAATGGGTTGTAAATATAAAAACAGATGACAAATTGGCAATTACTTTATAATTTCTGAATTTTTTCACATTTTCAGATTCCTATTTCACTGGGCATTAACCTAATTTAAATATATCTTCAAAGTACTTTAAATCTGGCTCGACATTTCGGTATTAGAAATAGTTTGGAACCCACAGAAATATGCGAAATTGGCCCTGGCCAACCAAAAAAAAGACTGCAATAAATTGCATAAGAAGTTGCCATGAGCTATATATAAATTATTAAAAAAAGAGGGAGTGGTCTGACTTGTGGGCCAGTTTAGTTGACGCATATGCAAGATTTTTTTAGTTATTATATACGTCAACAAACGATTCTAGCAGACGTAACCGTTGGATGTCAATCCAACGGCCGTCGTGTTTCTTCAATCTCTGATCTTCTTGCTCCAGCCGCCAAAGCAGCGCCGGCAGGACCGCCTACTCCCGCCTCCTATGGCCGGCTGTGCTGCCGCGCAGGCCTACTCCCACCGCTGGCCAGGGCATCCCTCTACTCACCCACACCCCCTGTTATTCTGCGGCGACGGCAGCCTCACACCGCAGCCGAACCGGCGAACCCTCGTACTCCTCTCCGCGCGGGCTTCCACTGCCGCGTCTTCCCCGGCTCCGCATCGTACCCTTCCTAGGCCTCGCCGTCGTCCACCGCCGTGGTGCTCTCGGCGCGGCGTGGTCAATGTGGTCAATGACCGACTTCCATCGGAAGAGTACTGTACGTGGAGAGGCTGATAGCTGGGTCCACGGCAGCCGCAAGGAAGTGCCTCCTTATTACGCGGAAAATAATTATTCCTCCACCTGACAGCAGGGACCCACCGGACGGGCCACCAGTATTCGCGAAAAAACGTTTCCCCCTGACTGCTGGGACCCACAGGACGGGCCACCATATTTCATGAAAAAAAGTTCCCCCCGTTGTCAGCTCGGACCCACCGGAAGTGCCTCCTTATTACGCACAAAAAAATGAATACCCCCTGCTAGCTGGGACCCACCTTGGTGGGAGGCTGACTTGTGGGCCTACTAAGTTGACTGGGACGGAGGCCTTTGTCAACTTTAGTCAATATATGAACGATTCTAGCTCCAGTGACCGTACGATGTCCATCCAACGGCCGTAGTGCTTCTTCAACCTCTGGTCTTCTTGCTCCAGCCGCCCAAAGCAGCGCCGGTCGTGCCGCCTGCTCCTGCCGCCCGTGGCCGGCTGTGATGCCGCGGAGGCCTCACCGCCCCCTACTACTCCCACCGCTGGCCAGGCCATCCCTCTACGCACCCACACCCCCTGTTATTCTGCGGCGACGGCAGCCTCACACCGCGGCTGAACGAGTGAACCCTCATACTCCTCTACGCATGGGCATCCACTGCCGCGTCTTCCCCGGCTCCGCGTCGTCCCCTTCCTAGGCCTCGCCGTCGTCCGCCGCCCTGGTGCTCTCGCCGCGGCGTGGTCAGCGTGATCAAGGAATGGCTTCCATCGGACGTGGAATGTACGTGGAGAGGCTGACAGCTGGGTCCACGGCCGCAGCAAGGAAGTGCCTCCTTATTACGCGCAAAATAATTATTCCTCCACCTGACAGCGGGGACCCACCGGACGGGCCTCCGTATTTCGCGAAAAAAACGTTTCTCCCTGACTGCTGGGACCCACCAGCTACATCTTCGCACGCAAGGAAGTGCATCCGGGCAAAAAAAATGATTCCCCGCTGACTGCTGGGACCCAGCAGCTACACCTTCGCATGCAAGGAAGTGCGTCCGGGCAAAAAAACAAAACGATTCGCCCCCTTGACTGCTGGGACCCACCAACTACATCTTCGCAGGCAAGGAAGTGCCTGACAGTCGGGATCCACGTGGTCGAAGCGTACGTAGGGTTGTCATCCTGGTCGCGAACGTGTATGTACATATATACTGGTCGATGTAGAGGCGCGCACGTGTCGTAGTAGAGGCGCGTACGTGTCGTAGTAGAGGCGCGCACGTAGCATGTACATGTACGTACAGCGGCCAGGGTGCAAGAAAGAAAATACGGCCACGTACGTACATACGGGCAGGGTCTCGAACGCCTACTCGCGCATACGTACGGCCAGGGCTCGTGTACATGGCTGGGTCGGAACGGAGAAACAGCGTCGTCGTCGTGTTCATGGGGAGGCAACGGAATGCGTCGTGTTCATGGGGAGGCAACGGAATGCGTCGTGTTCATGGGGAGGCAACGGAATGCGTCGTGTTCATCGAGAGGCAACGGAACACGTGGGAGCCAACCGGCTGGGTCGGAACGGAATGCGTGGTCGTGTTCATCGGGAGGGCTTGGACGGAATAGGCGATGGAAACGAGGCCTGGAGTGCCGCAAAACGGAGGAAACGGCCTTGTGTTCGACCGGACACGTCCGAAACGGGATCCTGTTCATCGGGAGGGGTCTAGCGTACCGCAAAACGGAGGAAACGGACCTCCTACGGTCGAAACGGGGGTCCTGTTGACGGGAGGGGTGTGGCGTACCGCAAAACGGAGGAAACGGACTTGTGTTGGAGCGCTACGGTCGAAACGGGGGTCCTGTTCATCGGGAGGGGTGTGGCGTACCGCAAAACGGGACTCCACGGGATACTGTTCATCTCCACCGTCGACCTCCTCCAGCCTCCACGGGCTCCTGTTCATCCAGCCTCCACCGCGCGCTACTCCACCGGCTACTGTTCAACCACCCCTCCACGGGCACCCCTCCACCATCTACTATTCATCCAGCCCTCCACACCACGGGGTCCTGTTCAACCACCCCTCCACGGGCACCCCTCCACCGTCTACTGTTCATCCAGCCCTCCACACCACGGGGTCCTGTTCATCCAGAGGCAACGCCACCACTCATTGTTCATCCAACCCCCCGGGCAACGCTCACTGTTCATCCAATCGATCGGCTTCAGTTAGCAGCAGTAGCGAAGGAATCGTTCGATCGGGTTCAGCTAACAGCCATCGATCGATCGCTCGGGTTCAGTAACGCGTAGCCTGCAGTGCAATCGCTCGGGTTCAGTTAGAGCCCAACCCCTCGCTCGGGTTCAGTTAGAGCCAACGCCTCGCACACACGCGCGTACGTGTACGAGAGAAACACGCATCGCTCGGCCCCCGACCTCCCACCGTAACCGGGAACTCCCCGAAATTTTCCTCCCCCTAGCTTCTACCACGGTTTTTTCCGTCATGGACGACCCAAAGAATGTCATGCAACTGCGTCTCCGGCCCGCCCAGGACGAAAAGCCCATTTTCTGTCATGATTTTTTGTCATAGAAGTAGGAGCCCACCACATCTATGATGATACCGGGTTTTGTCACAATTATCGTCATAGAAGTGTCATATGTATGACAGAAATTTTTTTCGTTCGGCCCAAAATGTCACGGATGTGTCTTTTTTTTGTAGTGCTTGTTGAGGCGGTGCCACGTATCGATGTTGTGAAGTGGTCGGCGTGCATTGAAGGTGCACGGATGGCCTTTGCCCGAGTCAAGACATTCTGGGGGAAGATGAAGGCCATCGATGTTGCGGCGAAGAGTCCACCCAAAGGCAAGGACCGTCCAGAACCGGAGCATTATTTTGAAGACGTCCTAGAGGCCGCCCGCTTGATAGAGGGTCAGTGGTCGAAAGACATAATGTTCGAGTGATGTTTTAAAGGGTTGTAACAGACAACTTTATAGTTAATCTATTTTCATGTTTTGCTCGAAAGCTTGTATTCCTCCTGTGCGGCCGTTTTAATGTAATCTGAAAGTTTTCCAGTCGCCGGCTTCAGCCCCCTCGTAGGAAATACGGGGGATGTTCGGAAAAACATTGAATCACTCTTTATCCAACGTCTTGGTCCATAAAGGAGGTGATAATGCGGCGAACCAGGCAATCGGACTATAGGGCGTTAACACTTTCACTTAGCCATAGGAGTTTTATGGCGGGGCTACGACATAGCCCCTGGTATGTATGCGGCGTATTATAATATTGTGCCTTACATGTTTTGATCTGAAAAAGATCCTTCATTTGACACGGAGAATCGCTAAAGATTCGAATAAGTCGTCAAGTGGTTGACCAGCTCTCGCCGCATCATGACAGTCAGTTTTCGGCTTTCTCTACTGAGGTGCTCATCCGGTCAAAGCCAGGGCACAATTGCAGTAGTTCTCCCTTTACTACCCTAGCCGATAGAGCGGAACGTAGGGTAGCAAGCACAGGAGTCGGGCGACCCAACTATTGACCAAAGACAATGATTCGAAGCTGGTGCATATAAGGCCAAACTTGCGACGCCGAAGTACGCTTATAGTCGTTCGGACTTTTATTGGCGACTCATTTGTTCCCATACCGAGCCCCTGGCAGGTTATGCCGAGGTGCGTCTTGTAACACAGCCGTTACGGCCGTACTCATTGTAGAAAGAGTATGGAAGATTAGTTCGGATAAAGTTTACTGGGAACGGAGCAATATGCCAATGATAAATGTATATAAAAAGTAAAAAACCACAACCCGGCTATTTGACATGCTCGGGGTTGGGAACGGAGGAAAATGGCATAGTACAGGCTCAAAATAATGAGTGCGGTCTACAAAAGCTTGTTTTGGACCTCCTGCCGCACGTCTGAGCCGCCCGTCCTCGGGGAGGGGGAATCCTTAACGGAAGTGACCCCTTAGGTGAGTGTATGGATCCGAACTCCTATAGAGTCCGATGTAGGTGTTGTCCTGATGGTCACCTGTTTGTAAGAGATAATAAATAAAAGTAAGGAAAACAGGTAAAGAACGTTACAGGAATTCTTGCAGGGTTGTCTGTATTGTGCTTCCGCCGATGCCCATGGTATCTTGAGCGTGTAGTGATGTATACGTGGTGTAAATCTTGCCAATATAGTGGGTGGGTGGCGGAAGCCGGACTGCTATTTCCATTCCGACAGTGGTCGAACTTCGGAGGGAAATTGTTTCTGGCCCCTGGTGTTCAGCTGGCGAGCCACTCCATCGTTTTTATCACCTGGTGGCCTCCTCCCCTCGTGCGTGGCATTAAGCTTGCCTGCCTGCTTGAAGACCCAACAATTTCTGTTGGTGTGATTAGCTGGCTTATCAGGATGGCCGTGAATCTGACAAGGTCGGTCCAATATCCTGTCGAGGGTGGATGGTCCATCCTGGTTTGCCTTAAATGGCTTCTTCCGTTGACCGGGTTTCGGATTGTAAAATCCGGCGTTGACCGCTGTGTCGTGTAATCTTTCATGACTGTTGCGACTGTTGTGTTCAGTTCATCGTGGTTTGCCATTGCCATCTCGGATTTCGGAAGTGCCCGGGTCACTGGCGTTGTTGCTTTTATGAGCGAGCCAGTTGTTTTCTCCCGCACAAAAGCGAGTCATGAGAGCGGTAAGGGCTGTCATGGGTTTGGGTCCTTCCTGGCCGAGGTGACGTGCTAGCCATTCATCCCGGGTGCTATGTTTGAAAGCCGCAAGGGCTTCCGCGTCCGGACAGTCGACAATTTGGTTCTTTTTGACTAAGAACCTAGTCCAGAGCTCCCTGGCTGACTCGCCGGGCTGCTGGACGATATGACTGAAGTCATCAGTGTCTGGTGGCCGGACATATGTTCCTTGGAAGTTGTCACAAAAGGCGTCTTCCAAATCTTCTCAGCTGCCAATAGAATTTTCTGGCAAGCTGTTTAGCCAGTACCGTGCTGGCCCCTTAAGCTTGAGAGGCAGTATTTAATGGCATGAAGGTCGTCTCCGCGAGCCATGTGAATGTGGAGGAGGTAATCCTCAATCCATACCGCAGGATCTGTTGTTCCATCGTATGATTCGATGTTAATGGGTTTAAACCCGTCTGGAAATTCATGCTCCATTACCTCGTCAGTGAAGCAGAGAGGGTGTGCGGCTCCTCTATGTTGCGCCACACTATGAAGCACTTCCAGCGAACGCCGTTTATGGTGTTCGGACCGGGCGTGATCGGCTCTGTTGTGTCCAAATAGGTAACCCTCATTGCCGGTCAGGGTATGTCCGCGCGATCTGTGCATTGATTTTGTGTGTCCTGTTCCACCTTCCAGGTCTTGTTGGATGTCGCGAGTGTTCCCCCGAGCTGGTTTATTCTTGCTTTGCCGGCCGGATGGGTTGGTATGGTGTTTTGCTTGGGCTGCTGCTTTATCCGGACCGAACTGTGATTGTCCTATCGCATTATTCGATGGTCGTATGGGCTCCAGCACCCTGTCATCGTATTGAGGGAGCCACCTATACTTGGGGTGGCTTTTGTTTGGGCCGCGAAGGCCGAATTCTTCAGCGGTCAGGACCTTGGTCCATCTATCATTGAGCAAATCTTGACTCGCTTGAAGCTGCAGCTGCTTCTTCCATAGGCTTCTTGCTGTAGCTATGAGCCGGCATTTAAAGCGCTCCTACTCGAGAGGTTCCTCGGGCACGATAAAATCCTCGTTGCCAAGGCTCTCCTCATCCTTGGAGGGTGGGAGATAATTACCATCCTCCGAGTCTCCATATTTGTCCTGTCCATCGACGCTGTCTTGCCCGCTTTCCTGTTCCTCCTGTTCAGATTCTGCCTCAACAGGGCCTTCGTTGTTCGGAGTGTTGTCTTCCCTGGTGCTAGCAATGTTTTTCCTTAGGTGGTGTGACTTGGAGCGGCGCCGTGGGCGCCGGTGTTCGGACTGTTTACCAGGACATTTGTCCTTGACTGGATCCTCCTTGTCATCGTCAAGTGCGTCGTCAGGTGTGTCTATCATACACGCGTCGTACCAGGAAGTGGCGATCCTGTGTTTGGCGGGTAGTAAGCTCTGTCCCGGCACCTCATCGTCGTCCATACCATCGACGTCTTCGGAGTGAGGGTCAGGCGTGTTGGTTGGATCTTCAACGGTGGCTATGAAGTGGGTGGCGGGTGGGAAGCAAAATTCCCCATCATCCGCCGTGAGTTCGAACCGAACATAGTTCGGCGAAGAGTCATCTGCCAGGGATAGATTTTTTAACGAATTGAGTAAGTCGCCCATGGGCGAGTGTTGGAAGACATCTGCGGCGCTGAACTTGAAGATCGATAACCGATCGAGTTCGGTGTCCGAGGGCTCGCATGTTTCGGAACTCGGCACCGAAGACGAGCCCGGGGTTCCGTTGATGCAGGTACTGTACGAAGTGGAATCTGCAAGCGGCTCCAACGCCACCGAATCTGTAGCCCCCTTGATGGGGTTGAGCTTCCCATCTTCGGGCGACTTGATCTGCTCCGGATCTAAGGCCAGAGTTGCCACAGGAGCTCTCTCCTGGATGCGGCCCGATGACAGGTTTAAGCCGTGTTCATCGGGGTGACGGGGAGCGATTGCCGCGGTCTCGAATCCGTTGAAGATCAAGTCTCCACGGACGTCCGCAACATAGTTCAGGCTTCCGAATCTGACCTGATGGCCAGGGGCGTAGCTGTCGATCTGCTCCAGATGGCCAAGCGAGTTGGCCCGCAGTACGAAGCCGCCGAATACGAAGATCTGACCAGGGGGGAAGGTTTCTCCCTGGGCAACGTCATTACTGATGATCGAAGGGGCCATCGATCTTTTCGTCGACAGCACAGTGGAACTCTCAATGAAAGCACCAATGTCGGTGTCAAAACCGGCGGATCTCGGGTAGGGGGTCCCGAACTGTGCGTCTAGGATCGATGGTAACAGGAGACGGGGGACACGATGTTTACCCAGGTTCAGGCCCTCTCTATGGAGGTAATACCCTACTTCCTGCTTGATTGATCTTGATGAATATGAGTATTACAAGAGTTGATCTACCACGAGATCGTAATGGCTAAACCCTAGAAGTCAAGCCTATGTGAATATGGTAATCAATATCCATCCATCCGGACTACTCCCTCCGGTTTATATAGACATCGGAGGGATCTAGGGTTTACATAGAGTCGGTTACATAGGAAGGAATCTTCATAGCTGATCACCAAGCTTGCCTTCCACGCCAAGGAGAGTCCAATACGGACACGGGTATAGTCTTCGGCCTTCATATCTTCACAGCCCATCAGTCCGGCCCATAGATAACAGGCCGGACGCCCGAGTACCCCTTAGTCAAGGACTCCCTCACCGGGTCATACATCCGGCAGATTACACCGCCGGGTATATCCCCGACATTAGCCCCCAGTTTAGCATGGATTTATCCATGGTAAACTTATGCTGCAAAATAAACACAAGAAAAAATTGACAGGTTGTGCTCCGGGTTAAGAATTCTTGTAAACCGGCACTTGATCATCCTTAAGTCCTTGTCATTTCCTCCTTCTAAAAAATCCAGGTCAATAGACCAGCTTCATAATCAATTTACTTGCAGAAGAAATATTGTAAATAAAGAATCCATTTGAATCGGCCTTCAATGCTCTGACTTGACAAAAAATATTGGTCTTCAAATATTCAACTGATATTCAGCCGGCTTGACAGTGTAGAACTTGCCGAGATATGATTTCCAAAATCGCCGGGTTAGAAAAACTGATGATTCCGGGTTATGACTGTTATAGATACCGGGTTATGATTGTTGGCGACGCCGGGTCATAATAGTTGCCGACGCCGAGTCATAATTGTTGGCGACGCCGGGTCATAATTGTTGCAGACACCGGGTCAATCTGGTTTACTCGAAACTAAGAATTTGAAGATTTTCCTCCCTTATAACCATATTACCTGTAGCCCCCAAGTCTTGAGCAATACAAAGTGATGAATTGAGACTTGCCTCAATATAAATACTGCCACTTTGAAGAAATCCATGTTGTTCATCTCAGTCACTAGTAAAAACTGAATACTCCATATATGTAGCCCCCAAGTGTCGGGTTGTCATGCTTGCAGCAACCTGGGACTTGTAATTGCCTTATGCTCATAAAAACTTCACCCATTGTAGCCCCCAAGGGCCGGGTCATTATGCAATAATGAGCAGGGACTTTGTAGATATGATCATGTAGACTTGAACAACAACGTGTAGCCCCCAAGGGCCGGCTCAACAAGACAATATTGAGCTGGGACTTTATATATACTTCATTGAAAATAACATCATATGATGTAACCCCACCATGGGGCTTGAACCCACGTCCACAAGGTTAAGAGTCTTGTGCTTTACCAACTGAGCAGTGGACCCTTCAATATAATGGATTAAGACTTGTGTACCTTGAATTGTTGACAGGAGCAATTGGTAGCCCCAGGGGCCGGCTCATTATGATGTGACGAGTCGGGTCTTCAATAAGGCTAGTAAAAATGACTTTGCATTAGCCCCCAAGTGTCATGGTGCATGCTTGCAGCGACATGAGACTTGTATATTTGATGTAATCTCAACTTGAATAATGTGGCCCCCCAAGTACCGGGTCGTAAGCCTGCAGCGACTCGGGACTATTCCTTCCATTGTAGAATAACTTATATCCATTGATAAAATAATAACCATTGCGCTGAAGTGACTTTGAAAACCTCAATCATAATATTGGTTGTTGATAACCATAATAAAAATCCAGCCATGTTGGCTATTAAAGATTTGAATAATATAACCCGGCTTGAAAACCGGTTCCTGCACACAAACAAATCAGAAGTGCCCTGGCAGTTTACCGCGGGGTGGGTCATGATGCCCAGTATAAGTCCACTGGTGATCATAGAAGTCCATAACCAGGGTCGGGGTAATATCTCAAATATGAGACATAATCAGGGTTGCTGGAGCCGACTCATCTTTAAACATATGAATCCAAAAAAGGAAAAGTCAATAAAACACAATGAATAAAGTCATGCAAAAAACAACGCTATGAGCCGGACCAAGAGGGATAAAAAACAGCTCTAATTCAAATATGATCAAAAAAGCCCCCAAGTAGTCATAATTGTGGCATTGCGCCGATCAAGAGGGTTTAAGCTATGGTTCGGATACGACCAAAGCCCCCAAGTGATCATCCTGGTGGCCTTACGCCGATCAAAAGGGTATAAGCTTTGGTTCGGATACGACCAGAGCCTCCAAGTGATCATCCTGGTGGCCTTACGCCAATCAAGAGGGTATAAGCTATGGTTCGGATACGACCAGAGCCCCCAAGTGATTATCCTGGTGGCCTTCCGCCAATCAAGAGGGTATAAGCTATGGTTTGGATACGACCAGAGCCACCAAGTGACGTATTTGTGAGCTGTGCTCGCCGGGTACCTATGCTTGAGTTGTGCTGTGCATCCAACTCTCTTTGGTCCCTGTAATTTTTCTGAGAACTCAAAATTGCGAGAGATTAATTCTTTTAAACCGGGACTTTAAACCGGATATTGAGAGCTTCAGAGCTTTGTGGGAGATAGATTTCCCTTGAGCCGGATTTTGAACCGGATATTTTTGATCCGGAAATTTTCTGACGGCCTTTTAAATTTTCACCAATAGGGCAGTGGCCTCCGGGTCCGGGTTATTTTTCCCTCCAATGAACCGGAGTTCTTGAATTCACTGTAAACCGGCAACATTTGCTGAGTCATGTCATCATAGCCCCCGAGTCTTAAGATGACTCAAAGAGTTGGCTTGAGATTCTTCATACTTGACCATGATATAAACCGGTATGAGTCATTCAACAGCTCAGTGATATAACAGTCCCTTTTGCAATAGACAACTTGTCCTACATTAGAGAACTTGCGAGCCGGAGTAATTGCTCTTTTAAAGAATGCAATATGTAATATAAAAATATACTGGATGGATTTCACCTCATATGTTATGTCAGAAATTAGCCACCATGGAGTTGATGATCACCAAGGTGAAGCTGAAATCAATCACGCCGAGTCGGCCGTGGGAGCAGACAGATGAGCCGGCCGCGTCGTTGTAAGCCAGCACGGACGGGCGAGTCAATCGCAGGCGCAGTAAGCTGCGAGGACAGGCGAGACAGCCGCGTTGTGTTGATGTAGCGGGGGTGGCGATTTGCGCATGTATCCGTCGAGCAGCATGGCATGGACGAGCGCTAGTGCAAAAAATAATGTTGGCGCATGCCCCTTCGCAACATGCTTGCAATGAATAATGGTCCTGCGAAAAGACACCACAGACCAGAGTAATTGTTCTCAAACAATTTAATATGTGCTGATAAGATATTTTATATATATATATATATATATATATATATAACCTGATATATTTTATCAGATGAACATGGACACTGGCATTAGATAATGCTGGTCAGCGTTAGATGACCGTGTAGACGTAAGTCTGTTAAAGTAGTAGCACCCAAGTGGCTCTTTTTTTTTTAGTCCTCACGGCATGGCGGGTCGTTGAAGTGTGTCCACCACAGTGGAGAGGTTTGTCGAGGGGACACGGGCGGCTCAAGGCCGGAACGCGCTGCGGCTTCAACAGTGGATACGGACGGTCGGAACACGGCAGAGGCTCTCTAGCGAGGCGCGCCAGAGGAGGCGCACAGAGGCGGAGGACCCGGTCAGACGGGTCGAGACCGAGCTGGGGACTCGGAGAGCCGGTCGCGACGGAGGCAGTCCCAGCAGCGGTGAAGAGCCATGGCGGAGGAGACAGCTCGGGGGCGCCGGCCTGAGGACGTAAGAGCAACTCCAATGGGGCGACCCATTTCGTCCGCCCCCGTCCGTTTGGGTCGGCGTGGACAAAAGTGGCGGCCCAACGCGCCGACCTAAACTCAAATCGTGTCCGCCCGGCGTCCGCGCCGACCCATTTCCGGCCTAAAATTGCGCCTGGAATGCGTCGGCGCAGACGGGAAGCGAACGCGCCGCGCGTCTCCTCGCCGTCCGCCGCGTCCCCACCTGGCGGCCGTCCAACTACCTTGGTCAACATAATTTATGACGACCGCCCACCTTGGGCCCACGCGTCAGCGACGGCGGTCGTCCTTTTTTAAGCCGGGCGTGCGGCGGGGCCGTCCTCATCCACTAGCACTCGCCCCCCGTCCCCATCTGGCCACCCCTGCCCCCACGCCGGCGACAACCCTAGCCACCGCCAGCATGGATTTCTTCTCCGGCATCGGCAGCAGCCACAAGGGCAAAGCCCCCGCCCGCCATTCTCCCTCCCTCCCCGCCCTCCCCGCGCCGGCGCGCGCTCCCCGGCAGAGGCAGTGGATCAACGTGCCGTTGCACCAGGCCGAGTGGCACTGGCACCACCGTGTGCCTCTGCCGTACCCGAACGTGACGCTGCCGCACGACCGACATTTGGATCCGGAGAGGATCCCAGTGCCGGCGGCGCCGCGGACGGCCAGGGCCCATGCGGAGGAGGTGCGGCGTCGGCGGGCGTTGCTGACGTCGGAGCAGCGCGCCGTCCCGCGCTTCGCCGTCGACTCGCTCAGCTGGACTCGATGGTTCGCCTTCGAGCACGAGGAGGCGAGGCGACGCGGCGTCCGCGGCGTCGACCACAGCCTGCCGCCGCCCGCGCTCGTTGTCCGCGTCGAGGACCAGGAGGCCGAGGCCGCCTACCAGGCGGCCATCAAGAAGAGCGAGGAGGAGGAGCGGTGAAGGGAGGCGGACGAGGCGGCTTTCGAGGCAGCCATGGCAGAGGCCATGGCCCTCTCCGCGGCGGGCGACTGCGTCGTGCCGCCGGTGGCCCCGCCATCCCCGCCCAAAGTCGAGCCGGAGGAGCCGGCCTACCTCGAGCGCTACTCCTGGACCGGAGTAGTCCGTGAGTGGGTCAGCGCTCCGCCGATCTGGCTCGGGCGACGGAGAAGCAGGAGGCGGCCTACCTCGACCACTGGCGCCGCGTTCGTCTTGCCGAGGACCGCCGGGAGGGTGAGCGCCTGCAGATGCTCGAGCGCGAGGCCGAAGAGGAGGCGCGTCAGGCCCAGGCAGCGGCGGCAAAGCCCGACATCACCGTCGTCTGGAACACGGCGTTCCCCTGGGCCGGACCTGCGCCGACGTTGATCGACCTCACCGGTCCCGACGCAGACACCGCCGCCGACGAGGACGCCTAGGGCAGCGCGTCGTCTAGTTTAGTGTTTTATTAATGTAATGTGGACTTTCGCCGGCCTTCGTGGCCGGCTTTTATGTTTAATTAAATGCATGTATTTATTTTTAAAATGCTTGCAATACTTTTTTTTGGCGCCCCTATGAAATGGGTCGGGCCAGTGTTGGGCGCTTGCGCCGACCCAAACACAGCGCCGGACGTTTGTGTTCGCCGGGCTGACCCAAACGGACAAAAAGTGGACAAAAGCGCTGTCTGTTTAGGTCGGCCCGTTGGAGTTGCTCTAAGGGCAGAAAGGCGCGACGGCCATAGCAGAGCTACGGTGGTGGAGGCGAGGCGGGTCGCGGACAAGCGGGTTGGAGGCGCTGCTGCTCGTCTCAGCCGCGGAAGTAGCAGGCGCTCCAGGCGAGGCCGAGGCGGAGACCGACTCCGTGGGTAGCAACGTTCATCAACACAGGAAACAGCAGCAGCAACTTTCGGCTAGCAGATCGACCGGACAAGGGCATGAGCCGGGCGGTGGCTCGGACGGCTGCAATAGAGGAGGACGCGACGGCAGATTGCAGTGGCGCTGCAGCCAAGCTTCAGGACTTTTTTTTTAAAACGATTTCCAAGGTAAATCCAATCTGGTCGCCTCCTCATGTAGCAGTTTTAGCTAAGTAAAATATCTGGAGTTGTAGATCAACTTGGCCATCACGTGGCAAAGTACTACTAATTGAAGTAGTACAATTGCTACCATTGGCTCATATGAGCAGAGGCGTCTTCCAATTGTTTTTGCAGGCTTCACGTGAGGACATGGCATCCCCTGCATGCGCGTGTGCCTGGTTTGGTTGATCATGACAAGAAACAGAGATTGAGAGAAAGAATGGATGCTTGTATTGATAATTTGTTCAGACTTATATACTATCTGAACAGTCGGTTACAATGTCGGTTGTTACAATGTTTGCGTCCTTTGGAAGAGGCAAACTCTGCCTGTTCGGCATACATAGCGTTTGGACAACGCAGGTCTTCTAACTGCTAGTAGTTTAGCCTACAGATAAAGCTAAATGTCGGTTAGCCTAATACTAACGCTA
>NC_057796.1:473827629-473898061 GCF_018294505.1 Triticum aestivum
TGTACTTTCTTCAATTGATCATCTTGAAATTCTTCATGTTTTGATGAGTGCTAGGATGTCTTTGTAAATTCTTGAGATTATTCCCCAAAAATCCTGTTGGAAAAATAAAGAAGGAGAAAATGACATGGCATATATGGACACTTGTGTTTATATGTCCCGTTAAAAACCTTTTATGAGAAACCATCAAGGAAAAACTCAAAGGACAAATAATACAATATATGCAATTTGATAATTGTGAACATGCTATTATTTGGAAGTTTACTCCCCCTGAACTTTGCAAAAATTAATATTTTGTCATACCAATTCCATGTAAATCACCATGAAACATCGGTTGTGACATTATGAATAATCCGTAGGATTTTCATAGTATTCTATTTGCAAATTGTCCTCAGATTACTATAATTCATGAGGACAGGGAAAAATATTAGCAATATATTTTATGATATTGCTCTTTATATAACATGTAGGTATATTGATTAACACAAGTGGTAGCATCTTCATAGATGAAGTAAAATGATTCTAATGAATATCAAACACACGATTTTGAGTGTGGTTAATCATTCTATTCAGTTATGCATATTTGCAATGCTTTTAGATAAAGCAACCATGTCAGAATGATAAATAGAAGTACCCGTAAAGTCTATTTAGATGACTTCCATAAGAAAGCTATTCCAGCAATTCATCCATTGATATGGCATTGTTGGGATCAAATATCATTATATCATATAATGGTCACATCTTTATTTTCCTGATGGAATTTCCGAGATCGATCGACCATATATCTTTTGTTAGTTTTGCACTCCCTATGTATGATGGAGTTCTACCCTATCAGGGCAGTATGACCATACATGTCTTTTATTAGCATGATGTATCCACATTGAACTTCTCATATATGTTTTGGATATATGTAGACTGATATGTATTCTTGAGAGAATGCTCAAGCTGTAAACTCAAGCTAAATTTAGTCTAATCCAAATTTTCCGTCATTAGATGATTTTGTGTATGTTTAGTTCATCGATATAAACTAAGTGATATAAGGAAATCAAATTTGGGATTCCTTTATTAACCACATAAACAATCATCATTATTTGAGCAACCCTTTTAAAGAAGGAACTCATTTAGTCGGTAGTACCATATGATTTCCGACCATTTCAAGTCATAGAGTAACTTCTAAAGTTTTACACAAAACATGTTGCGATTTGTTTTTGAATTCGGAATTATAAGCCCTTGAGGGACTTCAATATAGATATCTGAAATGAGTGATTCATATGATTATGTAGTCACTGCATCTATTAACTGCATGGATAAAATTATTTGTACTGCCAATGGTATTTAGTATCGAAACATAATTCCACTCATACCAGGTCTCTGCGTGAACCCTTTTGCTACAAGCCTCGCTTTCTCACCACCTCATTGATTTTGTTTATGAACGAGAAGTCATTTGTATTCCATGGAGGAAATACTTATAAGGAGTATGCATTACTGCGGTAAATACAACTCTTTTATTGAGCGAGTACTTTTCTTCCTTAACATGCTTCCTTTTATGTGAACCAATTTGAATGCAAGAGGCACTCTACCATGGATTTTGGTTCAGGGCCCAAAAAGGTTTTAGCAATTTTGCAAAGAAATATATGTCGACAAATGTAGTCTTTTGTTATATGATTCTAGTGGAATCGATGAAATTTGTGGAAATGTATTTATACCTTTTAACTCATTGTGATTTCCTGCAACAATGGAGTCAAGGTGTTTCAATGTCCCAACATTAAAAATAGTGTGTGCACATCTATGCCGGGCTTTGGATGATGAGCATCCTATGAGGTGTCTTTCAACTAATGTTGAATTGCATTTACTGACCGAGGATCTACTTTCCTCTGTTTCCGCGGAAGCATGTGAGAAATTATATCTCATGTAGTCTTCTCCCCCTCTTGCTCTCATGTGGGGAGAATAGTGGTTTATTAGGTACCTCCACTTTTTCTGACATTTCACTGCGAGAATATAAAATGTAGTGACACCTCTGTCATCAGTAAATGTATGTGGCAGATTTGCAATGCGTTGCAAATATATGATTCTCTGAACTTCTAGTTCAGATTCTTAAGTACGTGGACATAAGGAATGAATCTTAATGACTTATTTCTTGGCATTCTTTGTGGTACTAATCTCCCCCTAATGCCAGAAAATGTCCTTATTGCTGATGCATCAACGTACGGGCTGATAATAACTCCCCTATTTGGGGCTCAATTTATTTATGATTGACGGACAAATAGTTATTCCTCACATAGATCCCTAATTTGTTGTGAGGGCCCACTGATGTACGCTTGAGTGGTGATTCGGTATGTAATCAAATTATCGCAGATGGGAAATACTTTGTTGATTTCCACGTACTTACTACAAGGGGAAAGTAGTATGCTATGCAGTTGGTATGATTTAGATCATACTTACGGTGTGTAAGTCTGTATGTGTCCAGCAAGAGGCTGGTAAATTACAATTCTATAAGAGGGGTCATGTAATTTATATTAGTATCTTTGTTAAGATTTCTAACTAAACCATTCTGGGTATGTACATAAAGTACTAACATTTCTATTGAAATGAGTTCAACAATGTTGTCCATATCCTGTCTGTAGGATAATTAGCTTTAATAAGCTTAGAAACTAATTTCATAAGATCATTCTTGGTACTGGGTGATAAGAGACACTTGAAATCATTTTACAAATGTTTCTATGAGTACCATGAAGTATCTTAATAAACCCAAATAATGGTTGAGTCCACATATATCTTTTGAATGTGCTCAATGAAGAATGAGTGGCTCATTTGGAATTTTAAGGTGAGAGGGCCTTAAAAAATATTTCCCCTTTGGCGCATGCGGTGCATATAAAATCTGAGGATTTGAGGAATTTTATAACTTGGTAAATTATGACCAAAAGAATTGTCAATAATTTTCTAATCATCCCCAAACTAGGATGGATAGGGCTATCAAGCCAACTTAATGTATTAAAATTTAGAAAGTTATTGTGTATGCAACAATAGTTAGTATGAATTGATCATACATTCAAAATTTATCAAATACCATGTCCACAAAATAGGATATTGGACATAGCACTACATGTAGTAGTACAAGTTTAGGCTAAAGATATTTTGGGAATAATTCAGAGATTACATGAGGTCTCCAATATTACTGAAAATTTTATTACGCAAACATATCATCTGTGCAAAGGAATTCACCATCATTTTATTGCACTAGATATTGGTTCTCCTTTTGATGAATATTTGAGAACAATCATTAACGAGAATAGTTTGTGGTTATAAGTTTGCTAATTTTCAAATTTATCCCAATGAACTTATTAGCCTTTTTAATAAATTTGTGGTGTGGTTTGACCATATGTTTATGGGTTTGGTAATCATAGGTACGTTATTTGTATAACCACACATTTGAGAAACTTGAGAGTTGTCTTTGTGATCGTTTGAAAATGATCTATTCCCTATTGAGAGGTAATTCTGTATTTGGTTGCCTTTTAGCCCCCAAGTACTTTGAATTCCTCATGGTAACGTGAGAAGAAACAGAGATTGAGAGAAAGAATGGATGCTTGTATCGATAATTTGTTCAGACTTATATACTATCTGAACAGTCGTTTACAATGTCGGTTGTTACAATGTTTGCGTCCTTTGGAAGAGGCAAACTGCATGTTCGGCATACATAGCGTTTGGACAACGCAGGTCTTCTAACTGCTAGTAGTTTAGCCTACAGATAAAGCTAAATGTCGGTTAGCCTAATACTAACGCTAACTACTGCTAGCAGATCAGAGGAAACCGAGCGGTGGCGATTTGACCATAGTGCAGGATTGCTTCGTGTCAGCCTCGGTGGATACGTCGCATAAATATGAAAAGAAAAAACTGCCGCAGAAAGTTTGATCTCGGTCTCGACACTTTTTCCGGACGGCAGCGGCGGATCGGACCGCAACCCTAGCTCTTTCTTGATCACAATCGTGTACCTGACGGCTCTAAACTTTAATCTTGATTCTGATTTTAACACGGCAAAATATTGCCGGCTCAGCCCAAGGTTGTCTGACCCCGAGTTACGCTACGTGATTGCTTCGCACCGGATCTTCCTCGTCCATTCATTCGCCAGCTTCTCGATCCCTGAAGAAATCCCTCCAAGAACTCAACACCACCGTGCGCAGGCCCCACGGTGGGCGCCAACTGTCGTGGAATTGTCACGGCAGCTGTCCTAGTGTGAGGACTTAGTCGTGAGGCCAACGCATCTACGCGGTAGCTTGAAGGGGTTGGCCGGAATCAAGAGACGCGAGGCGGATGAACACACAAGACAAGGATTTAGACAGCTTCGGGCCCCGGGAAACATCATCCGGTAATAGCCCTATATGCTGTTTGTGGCTAGGTCTCATTACGCTCATGAGAGAGTCGCCGCATAAGCCGGCTCCCCTTTAGTTGTGTCTAGCCTTAGCGATTATTTTTTCTTCTCCCTCTTGGGGTGCCCTGCCCCTCCTTATATATGTTGAAGGGGCGGGTTACATGACTAGTCCTAGTAGGATTAGGATTGCTCTATTACAAGTGGAGTCCTAGTCTTGCTTCCTTTTGTAGGAGAATATTCCTTATGCTTTCCTCTTAAACCGGCCCACCATAACATGAGTCGGCCTTCCGGGCCTTGGGCCTTGTTATCCGCCCGACCCGCCCGCAGGGTTACTAATGAGTCGCCAAGATCGGGCGGGTTACCAGTGAGTCGCCAAGCTCCGGGCGGGTCACCAGTGAGTCGCCAAACTCCTGGTGGGTCACCAGTGAGTCGCCACGCCCTAACCAGCTCATACATCTGGCAGTTTACACCGCGGGGTATATCCCCGACAATATAGTCAACTACAAGATGTAATCAACACTACTAGTCACCCACAAACACCAATCTAAGGTTCCGGTGCAAAGATTGAACACAAGAGATGAACTAGAGTTTGAGAGGAGATGGTGTTGTTGAAGATGTTGATGGAGATTGCCCTCCCAAAGATGGAAGAGTTGTTGGTGATGATGATGCCGATGATTTCCCCCTCTAGGAGGGAAGTTTCCCCGGCGGAATCGCTTCGCCGGAGGGCAAAAATGCTCCTGCCCAAGTTCCGCTTCGAGACGGCGGCTGATACGTCTCCAACGTATCTATAATTTATGAAGTATTCATGCTATTATATTATCCTTCTAGGATGTTTTATATGCATTTATATGCTATTTTATATGATTTTTGGGACTAACCTATTAACCTAGAGCCCAGTGACAGTTTCTGTTTTTTCCTTGTTTTTGAGTTTTACAGAAAAGGAATGCCAAACGGAGTCCAATTGACGTGCCAATTTTTGATGATTTTTATGGACCAAAAGAAGCCTATGGAGCAAAAGAGTTGGGCGAGAAGAGTCCCGAGCTGTCTACGAGGGTGGAGGGCGCGCCCACCCCCTGGGCGTGGGCCCCTGCCTCGTGGACGACTCGGGAACCTCCTTGACGTGAGACCTACGCCAAAAATTCCTATAAATACTGAAACCTCCAGAAAATAACCTAGATCGGGAGTTCCGCCGCCGCAAGCCTCGTAGCCACCAGAAACCAATCGGGACCCTGTTCCGGCACCCTGTCGGAGGGGGAATCCTTCACCAGTGGCCATCTTCATCATCCCGACGATCTCCATGACGAGGACGGAGTAGTTCACCCTCGGGGCTGAGGGTATGTTCCAGTAGCTATGTGTTTGATCTCTCTCTCTAGTGTTCTTGAGGTGGTACGATCTTGATGTATCGCGAGCTTTGCTATTATAGTTGGATCCTATGATGTTTCCCCCCTCTACTCTCTTGTAATGGATTGAGTTTTCCCTTTGAAGTGATCTTATCAGATTGAGTCTTTAAGGATTTGAGAACACTTTATGTATGTCTTGCATGTGCTTATCTGTGGTGACAATGGGATATTCATGTGATCTACTTCATGTATGTTTTGATGATCAACTTGTGGGTTCCATAACATTGTGAACTTATGCATAGGGGTTGGCACACGTTTTCGTCTTGACTCTTCGGTAGAAACTTTGGGGCACTCTTTGAAGTTCTTTGTGTTGGTTGAATAGATGAATCTGAGATTGTGTGATGCATATCGGATAATCATACCCACGGATACTTCAGGTGACATTGGAGTATCTAGGCGACATTAGGGTTTTGGTTGATATGTGTCTTAAGGTGTTATTCTAGTACGAACTCTTGAATAGATCGATCCGAAAGAATAACTTTGAGGTGGTTTCGTACCCTACAATAATCTCTTCGTTTGTTCTCCGCTATTAGTGACTTTGGAGTGACTCTTTGTTGCATGTTGAGGGATAGTTATATGATCCAATTATGTTATTATCGTTGAGAAAACTTGCACTAGTGAAAGTATGAACCCTAGGCCTTGTTTCCTAGCATTGCAATACCGTTTACGCTCACTTTTATTACTTGTTACCTTGCTGTTTTTATATTTTCAGATTACAAAAACCTATATCCACCATCCATATTGCACTTGTATCACCATGTCTTCGCCGAACTAGTGCGCCTATACAATTTACCATTGTATTGGGTGTGTTGGGGACACAAGAGACTCTTTGTTATTTGGTTGCAGGGTTGCTTGAGAGAGACCATATTCATCCTACGCCTCCCACGGATTGATAAACCTTAGTTCATCCACTTGAGGGAAATTTGCTACTGTCCTACAAACCTCTGCACTTGGAGGCCCAACAACGTCTACAAGAAGAAGGTTGCGTAGTAGACATCAAGCTCTTTTCTGGCGCCGTTGCCAGGGAGGTGAGTGCTTGAAGGTATATCTTTATATCTTGTAATCGAATCTTTTAGTTTCTTGTTTTATCACCAGTTAGTTTATAAAAGAAAACTACAAAAAAATGGAATTGAGGGTGCCTCATATGCTTCATCTTTTTAATGTCTTCCGTGAAAATAAGGATTCTGATAATTGTGCTCAATTGCTAGAGGAAGAATGCATTAAAATGTTTGGCACTAAATTTTTGAATGATGAGCATGATTGCAATGTTGTTAGTATGAATTCCTTGAATACCCATGATGCTAATGATATGCAAAGCCACAATCTTGGGGAAGCTATGTTTGATGAAGATGATATTTTTTGTCCCCCAAGTTTTGATGAGCAAATTTATTATGATGAAAGCATGCCTCCTATTTATGATGATTACTGTGATGACACGTATGCTATAAAGAATAAAGATAACCATGAAACTTGTCATCATGATTTTAATTTTCAATTGGATTATGCTTCACATGATAGTAATTTTGTTAAGTTTGCTCCCACTACTATTCATGAGAAGAAATTTGCTTATCTGGAGAGTAATAAAATTTCTATGCTTGTGCATCATGAAAATAATGCTTTATGTGCTGGTTATATTGTGGAATTCATTCATGATGCTACTGAAAATTATTATGAGGGAGGAACATATGCTTGTAGGAATTGCAATAATATCAAGTTTCCCCTCTATGTGTTGAAAATCTTGAGGCTATGCTTGTTTTGCTTTCCTATGCTAGTTGATTCTTGTTCCCATAAGTTGTTTGCTCACAAAATCCCTATGCATAGGAAGTGGGTTAGACTTAAATGTGCTAGTCATATTCTTCATGATGCTCTCTTTATGTTTCAATTCTTATCTTTTATGTGAGCATCATTGAAATCATCATGCCTAGCTAGGGGCGTTAATCGTTAGCGCTTGTTGGGAGGCAACCCAATTTTATTTTTGTTCCTTCATTTTTGTTCCTGTTTAGTAACGAATAAATCATCTAGCCTCTGGTTAGATATGGTTTTATGTTTTAATTAGTGTTTGTGCCAAGTAAGACCTATAGGATCTTCTTGGATGATAATTATTTGATCTTGCTGAAAAAGACAGAAACTTTCTGCTCACGAAAACAATTGTTAAAAATCACCAGAAAGTGATAAAATACTGGTTCCAATTGCAGTAGATCAATAATAAAATTATCTAGGTTTTCCTGCTTTGGCAGATTTTTCTGAGTTCCAGAAGTTTGCGTTTGATACAGATTACTACAGACTGTTTGGTTTTTGACAGATTCAGTTTTCTATGTGTTGTTTGCTTATTTTGATGAATCTATGAGTAGTATCGGAGGGTATGAACCATAGAGTAGTTGTAATACAGTAGATATTACACCAATATGAATTTAGAATGAGTTCACAACAGTACCTAGGTGGTGATTTATTTTCTTATACTAACGGAGCTTACGAGTTTTCTGTTAAGTTTTGTGTTGTGAAGTTTTCAAGTTTAGGGTAAAGATTTTTTACAGGCTTGAAAACATATGCAAACTGTTTTGGCAGATTGCTGTTATGTTTGCATATGTTTGCTTGTTTAATGATTCTATTTGAGGATAGGAGTATTAAATATGCAGAGAAATTTAGTATGCAATGTTGAATAATAATTTTTGTGATTTGCTACAGTAGAGAATGATAAGGTTTTTGCATTGGTTTATACTAACTTATCTCACGAGTTCTTGTTGAGTTTGGTGTGGATGAAGCTTTCGAGATTTAGGAAACCGTGATATAAAAGGAATTAAGAAGACGCAAAAGTTTAAGCTTGGGGATGCCCAAGGCACCCCAAGATAATATTTCAAGAAGTCTCAAGCATCTAAGCTTGGGGATGCCCCGGTAGGCATCCCACCTTTCTTCTTCAACAATTATCGGTTAGTATTGGTTGAGCCTAAGTTTTTGCTTCTTCACATGATGAGTGCTATCCTTGAAATGTCGTTTTACTTTGTTTTGCTTGCTGTTTGAATAATATCCCAAGATCTGAAATTTTTAAATGAGAGAGAGTCTTCACATAGCTACATAATTATTTAACTACTCATTGATCTTCACTTATATCTTTTTGGAGTAGTTTGTCATTTACTCGTGTGCTTCACTTATATCCTATGGTAAATGGTTGAATGCTTTGAATGTCATAAATCTGAAAATATATATGTTTCATATGCCTTTCCCATGGGGAGTAATGCCTTCACATATAAGAAGTAGAGGTGGTAAATTTTTTGAAGGTTAGCAAACATTGTATTGGTCACTTGAATAATTCATGAAAGAATATTGAAGGAAGAGAGATTTCACATATAAATATACTATCTTGGACATCTTCTATGATTGTGAGCCCCATTAATTATTTTCAAACCTGAGCAAATTAGTTGAAGTTGGACAAGGAAGACAACATAATGAGTTATGCTTGGGTATATTTGTATAGAAGTTATATTGTTATGGATCCTCTAACATGTGGTGCTTGCTATTTAGAATCCTTTGCTAGCCAAAATATCTGTACTAAGCGGGAATACTGCTGTGACGCCCGGATAATTAGGCTACAGTAATCACACCCTAATGGTGCCATGTCATCGCAATTATTTTTCTAAACCTCATTTTTTTTCCAAACCGAATTCAAATTCAAATTAATAAAGTCAAGATATTATTTGTTCAAACGGTAAAACAAAAATGTTCGCTGGGTTGCAAAAATTCACTAACTAATTTTCATGAATAATCCAACATTATTTGAAATATTAAATTGCCTCTAACCTATTTAAAACAGTAGCAAAACATTCCCAAATTAAATCATTCCTATTTAAATTTTTTTTAATGGATTCAAATAATCCTCAAACTTTTTGTGGCAGTGCAGTTTATTGCATAGTATTTATGTGGCTTAGTTCCACTTTTAACAAAAAGCAAGTGAGGCCAAATAAATTGCAAAACATTGGAGAAATACAAAAACAGGAAATAAAACAATAGGAAATGTTAAGACAGAAGAAGGAAGGCCCAAGTGTGGACTAGGCAAGGCCCATCCCACACAACCCCCCGCACTCATCCCCAACCTCTTGCTACAGAGAGGCGGGGGGATCGTGGCGGGCATCCACACCATGCCCGCGCCCCTAGGCGACGTGTCGGCGATCCCACGACTTCCTAGGACGATAAGGCGTCGCCCCGTGCCCCTCCTTGAACCCTAGCTTCTTCTCCCCCTTTCCCGCTCTCGCTCTCCCGTTACAGAAGCCGCCCGCCGCCACCTCGTCGATCCGGTGGCCACCGACCTCCCCGGCACCTAAGGAGACATCCAGCAGCCTCCTCGCGGTCGTCTCCTTCCTCTCCACCGAGGAACCCGAGTCGGGACGCTCCGTACGCTCGCCATCGCCGTCGTCTTCGCCCACGGCCGCCACATCTCGTCGACGGTTGCCGCTGCTCCGATCCGTCCCCGCGGCAACCGAGGTGTCCACAAGCCCCGGGGTGAGCTCCTCGACCGATTCCCCTCGTTTTCCCCTTCGATCCGTAGCCGTAGCCTTCTCCTTGTGCTCGCTGTAGTCGCCATGGCCGTAGCTTTGCGTCCGCGTACGAGCTCTTTAGCTCATGGACGCGCCCCTGCCGGCCACCCGCGTCCGCGCCCTTGGTCCTGGGGTGAGCCCACGGCCCCCCTGCCCGCTGTTACTGCTACCTGCTGATGCTCCCTGCTACCGCTCTCTGCTGCTGGCTGCTCATGCGCTGGCCTTGGCTGTGGCCGTTGCCATGGCCGAGCGCCGCTGTTCTCTATGTGCGTGTGTGTGTTGTGTGCATCCAGCGTGTGTGTGTAAGTGTGTGTGTGGTGGCCGCCGGCTCTCTGGATGAGGCCAGCTTCTTAGTCAGCTAATTAGTGCTCCTACTAGTTAGACTAATTAGTGGTTAGGTTTAGTGCAAATAACATGTGGACCCTCACTAATAGTTAAAAGATAAATTTAGATTTAAAATATCTAAGGCCATGACATGTGGACCCTACCTCACCTTTTTACCAGTCAAAGTGAAATGGTTGACCAGCCCCCCGGGTCCCATTGTCATACACATAGGCTAGAGTAACACTAGGTAACAAAAGGTTTTGCTGTTTTATTCTCGAATTAAACAAATTCCAAAATATTTAAATCTTAGAAAATTAATATAAAATAATCCATAACTCGGATGAAAATGTTTTCTACATGAAATTTGCTCAGAACAATGAGACGAATCCGAATACCCAGCCCGTTCGTCCGCCACACATCCCTAGCATAGCAAACACGCAACATTCCCCCTCCGGTTCATCTGTCCGAAAACGCGAAACACCGGGAATACTTTCCCGGATGTTTCCCCCCTTTCCCGGTACCACCTCCTATCGTGTTAGGGCACACCTAGCACCGTGCATTGACATGTCTTCCATCGTCATTCTTATGTTTGCATTATATTTATTGTTTCTTCCCCCTCTTCTCCGGTAGACTACGAGACCGACGCCGTTGCTGGTGCACCGACCGACTACGCTATTGACGACCCCTACTTGCCAGAGCAACCAGGCAAGCCCCCCCCCCCCTTGATCACCAGATATCGCCTATTCCTTCTCTATACTGCTTGCATTATATTGTTGCTACAGTTGTTACCCTTACCTGCTATCCTACTGCTTAGTATAGGATGCTAGTGTTCCATCAGTGGCCCTACACTCTTGTCCGTCTGCCATGCTATACTACTGGGCCGTGATCACTTCGGGAGGTGATCACGGGTATATACTATATACTTTATATACATGACACATGTGGTGACTAAAGTCGGGTCAGCTTGTTGAGTACCCGCAAGTGGTTCTGATGAGGGGGCTGAAAGGACAGGTGGCTCCATCCCGGTAGAGGTGGGCCTGGGTTCCTGATGGCCCCCGACTGTTACTTTGTGGCGGAGCGACAGGGCGGGTTGAGACCACCTAGGAGAGAGGTGGGCCTGGCCCTGGTCGGCGTTCGCGGTTACTTTAAAATAACACGCTTAACGAGATCTTGGTATTTGATCTGAGTCTGGCCATTTGGCCTATACGCACTAACCAACTACGCGGGAACAGTTATGGGCACTCAACGTCGTGGTATCAGCCGAAGCCTTCGTGACGTCAGCGCTGAGCGGCGCGCGCCGGATTGGACTCGAACGCCTGCTAGGCTAGGTCTGCTTCCGGCCGCGTTCGCAACGTGCAGGTGTGCAATGGGCGATGGGCCCAGACCCCTGCGCCATAGGATTTAGACCGGCGTGCTGACCTCTTTGTTGTGCCTAGGTGGGGCTGCGACGTGTTGATCTTCCGAGGCCGGGCATGACCCAGGAAAGTGTGTCCGGCCAAATGGGATCGAGCGTGTTAGGCTATGTGGTGCACCCCTGCAGGGAAGTTTATCTATTCAAATAGCCGTATCCCTTGGTAAAAGGACGACCCGGAGTTGTACCTTGACCTTATGACAACTAGAACTGGATACTTAATAAAACACACCCTTCCAAGTGCCAGATACAACCCGGTGATCGCTCTCTAACAGGGCGACGAGGAGGGGATCGCCGGGTAGGATTATGCTATGCGATGCTACTTGGTGAACTTACCACCTACTCTCTTCTACATGCTGCAAGATGGAGGTGGCCAGAAGCGTAGTCTTCGACAGGATTAGCTATCCCCCTCTTATTCTGGCATTCTACAGTTCAGTCCACCGATATGGCCATTTACACATATACCCATGCATATGTAGTGTAGCTCCTTGCTTGCGAGTACTTTGGATGAGTACTGACGGTTGCTTTTCTCCCTCTTTTCCCCTTTCTATACCTGGTTGTCGCAACCAGATGCTGGATTCCAGGAGCTAGAGATCCCGAGGATGATTCTACATGGAGTTCGGCTTCGAGGAGTAGTTAGGAGGTCCCAGGCAGGAGGCCTTGCCTTTTCGATCGTTGCTACTTTTGTCCTAGCCTTCTTAAGGCAAACTTGTTTAACTTATGTCTGTACTCAGATATTGTTGCTTCCGCTGACTCGTCTATGATCGAGCACTTGTATTCGAGCCCTCGAGGCCCCTGGCTTGTATTATGATGCTTGTATGACTTATTTATGTTTTAGAGTTGTGTTGTGATATCTTCCCGTGAGTCCTCGATCTTGATCGTACACATTTGCATGGATGATTAGTGTACGGTCAAATCGGGGGCGTCACAACTGCTTGTGCATCCAAAATCCTTGAACCAAGTTCCTTCCATGAGTGTCCACCATATCTACCTATACGCGGTATTTACCTGCCGTTCCAAGTAAATTTGCATGTGCCAAACTCTAAACCTTCAAATAATAATCTGTTTTGTATGCCCGAATCGCTCATGTAGCGACTAGGGGCTGTCATTATCTTCCATGCTAGGTGGGTTATTCTCACGATGAGTGGACTCCGCTCATCATTCACGAGAAAATGGCTGGTAACTCGGATGCCCAGTCCTATGATCAAAAGATCAAAAACAAATTCGCAAATAATTTAAACAAAACTCCCCCAGGAATGTTGATAGTTGGACGGCACCCGTTGTTTCGGACAAGCCGTGGAGTGTGAACGTTGGTGGAGGGGGAGTAAAAACTTACCTTTCTGCGTGGGAACCGCCTATAATGTATCTAGTATGGAAGATATTGAGAACTCTTGGTCGTTATGTTGACAATGAAAGCATACCTCTCAAAATTATTTTCATCACTACAAGAGATCAGGCCTACTATGACGAGACAAAAAATGTCATCGAATAGCGAATAACGTCACAAATTACCCCTAAGTGACGTTTTATGGGCGTCACAAGGATCGTCATGGAATCCCCGTCACAGATTACTCCTAGTGACGGCGCGCGCAAAGTAACATCACAAAAATGGGACCTTCAGTGACGTTCTCTACTACGTCATCAACTTGTTACTTCAATGACAATCAATTAATGTCACGCGTTACAAGAAAATATGCCATATACAATGACAAAGCAACATCACTCACTAAATCCACCAAACACCCGAGCAGACTATCCCACTGCTGGCGTTTCATTATTGAAGAGGATGACACCATCAAAATATATTTAATTATTTCGAATTTCTACAACAAATTATCAAATACACTATATTCCAAAAGCATATCATAGTAAGTATTTAATTCACATCACAATATATTATATAAATAAGATAAGATCCAAATCACATCATAAATTTGAATGAACGACAAATCATATCATATGATCAACCGTCTCAGCCAAGTCATCCTCTAAATAGAAATGACAATAAAAAGGAACACTGTTCCCTAGTTTGACACTACAATAGACATGTTAAAAAGGCAATATTTAAATAACTAAAGACCACATGTGTTGTCTTGATGATTACAACATATGATTCGCCAACTATCTTTCCATCACAAAAGGATGGCCTTCATGCACCGTCAGGTTTGGACTGGGACTGCTAAGTTGCTTGTTGACTTGCTTGAGCCTTTAAGAGAAAACCAATCAGGTTATCCGTCTCCTGTTGCTTCTTTTGCCAGGCTTCATTCTTCTTCTGTTGTCTTTTCTTCACAGCTTGCAATTCTTCATGTTGCTTCCTCTACATCTCTTCAAATGTTGCCACTTGTGCTTCAAGCCTCGCGGCTAACTCCTCTCAGTGCCTATAAATTGAACAAACACAACAACTTTGTACCTTTGATAAGATGAAAACAGATAAGATAACAAGGTACTAGAGTACCACTAAGAGGCTTACAATCCATCAAATTAATAATCTGAAATAAAGCGGTACATTATTAAATGTCAAGGCAAGCATACAGATGGGCAAAGGAAAGAGTAAACCCAAGAATAGCTTATAATGGTTAAAAAAATGCAAAACCAAGAACTGGATTTCATTTATCATTTTAAAAAGCAGCAAGCAACACAAATAATACATCAAGTCAACAACCCAGGCAAGAAGAAACTATGCTAGGATAACAATTTTTCTAGAGCAAACTCTACCAGCCGATATCATTCTGCTAAAAGCAAGAACATAAACCAATCAGCAAATCATACTAGATTTCAGGATTAGAAACCATGCATTACAATGTTATTCTCATGCCTTTGCGGTGCAGCAGCAAAAAAACATGCAACAAACCATGTATTTCTCATTACAAGCATATATTATTTTTTTATGCTACTTTGGATGATTGGATTTGGATGAAACAATACATAAACAGCAAAGCACTCCTTAGTGCAACTTTCATTACAAGAACTGAAGGCGAATGTCTTGTTCACACAGATTTGTATTCTCATTTTCTCAGTATCATGGGTGCACTGCGCACATGCACAAAAGCAGGCAAAAAGAAACAACCAGAACACAAAGGGAAACAAGACATGTACCTGTTACTTGCATCTCTCGCCTCTCTATCCTTCTGTTCAATTCTTTCTTCTCAGATCTGTGCTGACGAAGTAGAGGTCCCAGATCTCCCGGATATTGATGCATAACCCATGCTAGAAAGGAAGGTGCTATGGTGCAGAGTGACATACACATGATACGAGCAAGACAGAATTAAAGCCAGTGAATCCACATTGATGTACACATTATTTGAGAAGCAGGTCCACACAATATATTACCATTTCTTTGGACATAGCAAGAGCAACTTCCTCTTCATCTCTCAAAGCTTCTTCTGCAAAATGGGCCTCCTCTTCAGCATCTGGTTCATACTCCGAGACACTGCGATCGCCGGCACCTCCTGCATTTTGTGTCGGTTGCGCATTAGAGGCAGTAGGGTATAAAAGTCTACGAGCTATGCTGTGTATGTCTCTAAGAGGTTGCTGCTCCGCATCCTTGCATCCCTTCAAATATGCCTCACTCTTGCATTTCCTTTCCGCAAGATATGCCCTTGTTTCCCTCTCACTCTCCGGAAGTGGTGGCATTATTTTAGCAACTGAAGCTGTTAAAGAGGAATAGTGAGTGAACTGAATGAATTACCAAAAGAACGCTAGCCTATGGTAACACTAGATAAACAAATTCTGCTTAAACTTGTTTGGAAATGGACCTTAAAGAAGCAACAATTTTACATGTGCAAATGTACTTTCCTGGAGCTTAAATGAATATAATAAAGTAGATAAGTCAGGATGCAAACACAGGACGCACTAATATTGTATATAACTAACTGTTTAAGTGAAAGCCATTTTACATGTCCAGAATGTTCAGAACAAAAAACAACAAAAAATACTCTTACTGTTGCTGTTGGCATAGTTCCGAAAACCAGAAATTTCACTATACTCTTTCAAAATTAAGGCTCAATGGATGGTGTTGTACGTTTGTAAAGTAGGAGCAGCTTGAGTTTACCATGTATCTGCTTTTATCAAGTTCTGGGCGTACGAAAATGCTTGTCGGCTTGATACCCTTAACATCATGGGTAGCAATCAGTTAGGAGCGGCAAGGCAAATGTTAAGTGTACTTCTCTTTTACTCCGTATTTAGCAGTGGAGATAAAAGTACACTAGCACAGGGCTATACATCTCCGTAAGGTGTCAAAATCAAGTGCAGTCTCAGTATTTATTCAGTTTTGACAGCACTAGTTAGGGACTATTTATGAGGCAACAGAACCACAAGCAGGCAGTAGAATCACTTTCAAGTTTTAGCTAAGCACAAGCAGGCAGTAGAATCAATTTAAGGTTTCAGGTTTGAACCACAAGCACTATGGCCGTGTGGTGCCTGAGTTCAGTTAAAGGGGCCAGCTGTTACCGTGTGTGGGTATGACTTGTAAAACTGGAAACTCTGAATTCCTCTCCAATACAACTCTGTATCTCACCTTCTCTCTTTCGTCTACCTCGCCTCGGTGCTTTTCTCCCCCAAATCCCTTCGTTGTATCCTGGTGATCCTAATTAACGAGAAGGGCGAGACGATTAGTGGTATGCACGAAGCCATGAACCCTAATCACTGAACTTTAAGGGCTTGAGGGATGAGGAAGGCGGGATGAGAAAATTACTGAGAGTCATCGTCGGTCGCTGTAATCGGTGGGGAAAGGCTCGCGCGCGGGTTGATGCGGTGGATCCGAGCTCCGCTGGTGGGGCGGCCTCCTTCAATCCGCCGTCGCCGGTCGCTGCAAATCAGGGGGAGAATAGGGAGGAGTGCTCGCGGGGCTGGTTGATGTTGTGGATCCGAGCTCGAACCGGCGGGACGCCCAGCCGGCGATCCCCAATCTCCCGGCCGTGATCACTGCAATCGTGGGATAGGAGTGTAAAACAAGTATCTTGGGAAACTGCTCGACACCCTAAACGGGGTATGGCTAGCTCATTATATAGAGGTACCAAGAGGTACAATATAATGTCACAATAATTATATAAAGGCTACGTATATATACAGCCTAACACCCTTCCTCAATCTTAACTATGGCCTGAAATACAAAGCAAGTTAAGATTGCGCCTACAGCCTACAAACTGTGGTTGTGGAAGAGGCTTCGTGAAGATGTCAGCAAGTTGATCCTTTGACGAGATGAACTTGATACAAAGTAGCTTCTGTGCAACACGTTCCCGAACAAAATGATAGTCAACCTCAATGTGCTTCGTCCGGGCATGAAACACCGGATTAGATGAAAGATATATAGCACCAATGTTGTCACACCACAGAACCGGAGGACGAGCTGAAGAGACTCGCAACTCTCTCAATAGAGACTGTACCCATATGATCTCAGCAGTCGCATCAGCAACTGCTTTGTACTCAGCTTCAGTACTACTACGAGACACTGTGGCCTGCTTACGAGCATTCCAGGCGATCAAATTAGAACCCAGGAATACCGCATATCCCCCCGTGGATCGCCTGTCATCAGGGCTACCAACCCAATCTGCATCTGAAAAAGCTGAGAGCTCACACAACAGTGCAGGCTGAAGAAGCAAACCATAGGAGGTAGTAAGGCAGATGTAACGCAAAATACGCTTCACAGCTGACCAATGGGATGTCCTGGGTGCATGAAGAAACTGACACACACGGTTGACTGCATAGGAGATATCAGGCCTGGTAATAGTAAGGTATTGCAGACCACCAACGAGACTGCGATACTCAGTAGCATCATCAGGTGAGAGAGAATCTCCATCAAGAGCAGACAACCGATCAGTAGCAGACATCGGAGTGATATCATGTTTGCATTTCAGCATGCCAGCACGACGCAACAAGTCCAAGGAGTACTTCTTCTGTGTAAGAGTCAAACCAGCAGAAGAACGTGAAACCTCCAGACCAAGGAAAAAATTGAGAGCACCTAAATCCTTGACAGCAAAGTCACCACTAAGTGCAATCACAAGACGATCAGCAGCAGCATCGGATGAACTGATGAGAATGATATCGTCAATATAAACCAGGAGATACATCGTAACCTCAGGACGCTGAAGAAGAAACAGCGACATGTCTGCAGTGGAGGGAGTAAACCCAAGAGCCTGAAGAACAGAGCCAAGGCGGGCATGCCATGCATGAGGAGCCTGTTTCAGTCCGTAGAGTGCCTTAACCAGACGACGGAGATGACGAGGACGTGCAGGATCAACAAAACCAGGGGGCTGACGCATGTAAACCTCCTCCTCCAGAATTCCATGTAGGAAAGCGTTCTGCACGTCAAGCTGACGAAGAAACCATCCGCGAGTAACAGCAAGAGACAACAACAAGCGTATGGTAGTAGGCTTGATGACTGGACTGAACGTGTCTTCATAATCAAGACCATACCTCTGTTTGAAGCCCTTAGCAACAAGCCGTGCCTTGTAGCATTCTATGGAACCATCAACATGTCTCTTGACTTTAAAAACCCACTTGGAATCAATGACATTGACGCCAGATACTGGAGGAACAAGCTGCCAAGTGTCATTTTTCTGGAGAGCCTGAAACTTCTGTTCCATAGCAGCACGCCAGTGAGGAATACTCAGTGCAGCCTGGAAGTGACGAGGTTCGGCAGTGGGATCAGCAGTAGTATGGGCCATGCACGCGGCGAGCCATGCCACAGTCCCATCCTTGCGTTCCTTTGGACGGAAAATGTCGGATTGACTCCGTGTGCGAGGACGAAGGGGGACCACGGGCTGTGCCGGCAATACTAATGCAACAGGTGACAGAGACGAAGCTGTAGCATCGGAGGAGCTCGCACCAGAGTTCCCTGGCGACGGCAAGCCGGGCGAAGCCAGCCCACTAGAGCCCGAGGCGGGGCTGACCGGATCCAGCTCAGGGCCGGTCAAAGCAACAGCCGGCCCAGGCGAGGACGACACCAGGTCGGGCGAGGCTAGCACCGGGCCAGGCAAGGCCGGCAACAGGCCGAGCGAGACCAGTGCCCGTGGGCCGGTCGAGGTGTCAGCCGTCGAGCCAGGCGAGGCCAGCACCCGTGGGCCAGGCGAGACCGGCGCCCGCGTGGCAGCCTCCACGGGCGGTGTAGGGGCGGGTACGCGGGTCTCACCCGACATGCATGGCGCATGCACGTCCTGATCGGGAGCCGCCACATCTGTTTCCTGTTCATCAAGAATCTCAAGGCTAGCGCCACGTCCAATACCTGCAGCATGATTAGGAAGCAACGCAGGGGCATATGCAACATCCACAAATTGATCAGGCGAAGGTATGGACATGTGCACCGCTGGTGAGGGAGAGGTGGAGTTTGTCTGAAGTGCACGAAAAGGAAACACATTTTCATCAAACACAACGTCACGAGAGATATAGACGCGATTGGTAGGAACATGAAGGCACTTGTACCCTTTGTGAAGGGAACTATACCCAAGAAAGACGCACTTCTTAGACCGAAACTCTAGCTTACGCTTGTTGTATGGACGTAGGTGAGGCCAACACGCACACCCGAACACTTTGAAAAAAGTGTAGTCTGGAATTCCTTTGAGCAAGAGTTCAAGCGGGGTTTGCATTTTCAGAAGTCGTGAGGGAAGCCTATTTATGAGAAAACAGGCTGTGGAGAAAGCATCACTCCAAAAACGAAATGGAACAGATGCATGAGCTAGCAAGGTTAGGCCAGTTTCAACAAGATGACGATGCTTACGTTCGGCAGTTCCATTCTGCTGATGTGTATGTGGACAAGACACACGATGCGAAATCCCAAGTTTGTTAAAAAAGGAGTTGAGGTTGTGGTATTCACCCCCCAGTCAGATTGAACATGGATGATTTTCTGCTTAAGAAGACGCTCAACGTGTGCTTGAAACTGGATAAAAACATCGAACACATCAGACTTGCGCTTAATAAGATACAGCCAAGTAAACCGACTATAAGCATCAATAAAACTGACATAACAATTGTGGCCACTAACAGACGTCTGGGCATGACCCCATACATCAGAAAACACAAGCTCAAGAGGATGTTTCACAACACGACTAGACTCGGAAAACGGAAGTTGATGACTCTTGCCCTGCTGACAGGCATCACAAATAGTTTCAGCAGATTTATTGGACACAACTGGTAGTTCATGATGATGCAACACATGACAAACTATAGGAGCCGCAGGATGACCAAGGCGCGCATGCCAGTGCGTAGGCGACACACGAACACCACTGAATGCCTGCGGAGAAAACTGCATGGGAGATGTGCACGGTGCATCAAGTGGATATAGGCCATGGCGAAGACGACCGCTAAGCAGAACGGCCCTCGTGTCCCGATCCTTGATAAAGAAATGAAAAGGATGAAACTCAGCAAGGACATTATTATCACGAGTAAGTTGAGGAATGGACAACAAACTACGTGTAGCAGCGGGTACTCGAAGGACATTGGAAAGATGCAATTTACGAAAATTGTGTGTGGAGAGAAGCCTGACCAACACGGGAGATGCGCATACCTGCTCCACTGGCGGTGTGGACCTGATTATGACCACGATATGGCTCCTTAGTAGACAGCTTGCCCATCTCGCCGGTGAGGTGGTTGGTAGCTCCGGTGTCCATATACCACGTGGGATCAATGGGATAGGACGGAGTGCGACCGTGCTCATGACTCGTCACCGCGACTGCGGCCTGTTTATCATTCCCTTTGCCATTGTTGCCCAGGCCAAGGAAGTCTTGCTTGTAGCGACGATGACAGCGGGAAGCAACGTGGCGCTCAATGCCACATAGCTGACAGGCCTGCTGAGCGCCACAGCAGGGACAACAAGCAACCGGCCTGTTACCGCCGGAGATGGTCGGCGCGTTGCCCCGCGAGACCTGCTGTGATGAGGGCGCCGTCTTGCCACCGAATGACGACGACTTCGGAGGTTTACCGCGAGTCGCGGCGTTGGCAGAGACGAAGCCGGGGGAGACACGACGCGCCTTGATGCGCTGCTCACGGCCAAGGAGTCGTGCATAAAGCTCACGAGGTGGAAGTGGATCATCACGGCCATGAACGTTCTCAATGAGATTGTCATAATCATCATCGAGCCCGTTAAGCACGTAGGTAGTGAACTCCTCATCCTGCAGTTGCTGGCCAACGGAGGCCAGCGTGTCGGCGAGACCGGTCATCTTGTTGAAGTAGTCGGTGATGCTGAGGTCACCAAGCTTGGTCTCACCCAGCTCGGTGCGTATGGAATGAGCACGCGCCTGAGACTGAGAGGCAAAGCTAGTGTGAAGTGCCGCCCACGCCTCCCTGGACGTAGCGGCAAAGATGACCAGCGACGAGATGCTCGGAGTGAGCAAAGACTGGATGGCGGAGAGGATGGCATGATCCTGAGCCACCCAAGTGTGGTACGCCGGGTGATGAGGGGGCGGGCACGGGATGGATCCGTCAACATATCCCTCCAAGTAGCGGCTCCACAGAAGAGGCAACACCTGAGCACGCCGGGACAAGTAATTATCTGGCGCAAGCTTCACCGACAGCAGATGCGAAAAATAGAACGGCGACGGCACGACGGCCTGATCGGCATGAGGATGTGGCGGTGGTGCATAAAGGCCCATCGACGGAGCCATCTCGGCATGAGCAGCAGGCATCGAGTACGATGCGTAGAACCCAGGAGGGCCAGCGGCGAGGGCGTCATAGTTCGGCGCAGCATGAGCCCCATAGGGTGAGACGGCCGCGCCCCCGTGAGGCTGCTGTTGTGGAGTTGGCGCAGCCCCGTAGGACGGCTGCAGCGAGGCGGCAGCGCCCCCTGGGTAGGGTTGACGCGGCGAAGAGGCCGCACCCCCATGTGGCGCGTAGGGTTGCGGTGGCGGCGATGAGTAGGCCAGCTGCGATGGCGGCGGCCCGTAGGGGTGTCGCGGGGGCGCCGCGTACGGTTGGTGAGGAGGCGGCGCACCATACGACACCGCCTGCCACGAAGACGACGGCGGCGGCGGTGCACCAGGGGCCACCAGGGAGGCGCCGTACGGGTTAGGGCCGTAGGGCGGCGGCGCGGCGACGCCGTAGGCCATCGAGGAGGTGGCGCCGTACGGTGGTGGTGCAGCAACGCCATAGGGCAGCGGCGCAGTGATCTCAGCCGCGGTCGAGGCAGGGTCACCCGGGGAAGCGCCGTACGGGTTAGATCCGGTCGGAGAACCGGGCGGCGGCAGGGCTCCATAGGCCGCCGCGAGAGGCCGAGAGGCGAGGAACGACGACGTAGGAGCGAGAACCGGCGCGATGGCGGCGGAGGTCGGCGCGGCGGTGGCCGCGGCGGGAGCAGCGGAAGACATCGTAACCTAAACTGATACCATGTAAAACAAGTATTTTGAGAAACTGCTCGACACCCTAAACGGGGTGTGGCTATCTCATTATATAGAGGTACCAAGAGGTACAATACAATGTTACAATAGTTATACAGCGGCTACTATATATTCAGTCTAACAAGGAGAACAGATTGAATCTGGCGAAAAAATGTCGAGGTGGGCGGTGGCTTTTAGCGGTTCCTCTTTGCGGGCCAAAAAGAAGAGTAATTTTGGATGTGTCTTTGACCGGTGGGGACATAGGATGGATGCGAAAAAGGATTTACAGAAGTGGAGGGAAAAGAGTACGTGGGTGGAGGGAAAATAGTATTTTTTTAACTAGATGATTAATTCAGAATTTAATTTCCACATAATATTATGTAATTCATTTAATTCGAAATAAGTATCAAATGATTATTAAAAAGGTAAATCTTTCAAATAAATTATGGTGTGTTTTTTCATGCATTTTTTTGGAGTTGTAAATAAATATGTCAAAAATGGTAGACGGTACGATGCGGGCTCTGTACCGCTTCGTACGATATGGTGGTCGGATGGATCCGCTTAAGGTTGGTACAGGGGAGTGGAGACACTTACTTGGAATTGGCAATGGCCAGTCGGAACTGATCCGTGTCGTGCTTCGTCTATCATAATCCTGCCTAGAACCGAGACGACAATCAGATCGAGTCACATATGCCCCGAGAAGAAAGATCTAACCTACAGATAAAGTTACACACGCCTAGGCGTATAGTCCAAGAAGATAATTAAGAACCTCTATAACAATTTATATGTGTCTGAACTCTTTCCCAATGGCAACGATGTTGGTGCAGATCATGGTGGTACCCGGTTTGAACTCCGTACCAATAATTTTTGCATCGACTTGATTTTATTACAACGAAACAACACATCACCTCACGGGCACCCACATTCATGTTTTTTGCCCACCAACTACTTGTTTATTGTAAGAATAAAAAATAAGATTTCCCATCCACTCTACTACTTCCATTTGAGATACAACGAAACAACATTAGCGCTCGAGCGCCCAATTGAAGTTTTAAGCATAGCCACTACCTATTTATTCTAGATATAAGAAAAAATAATTGTGTTAAAAATTATTTTTCCCATTAGCAGTTCATTCTCTTATTTACATTTTTAGTTTTGAGATAAAAAAAGTCAGGTCACGAACGCCCGATTAAAGTTATTTTCTGAGCCGCTGCCTATTTATATTTGAAAGAACAATATAACCATCGAAAAAAGAACAAAACAATGTTTTCCATTTATAAAAACTAATAATTATAAGTATTTCCATGGTCACTACCTACTTATATTTGATAGAACAAAATAATTACAATGCTCAATAGCCTTTGGAAAGATTATGGCCCACTGTGAAAACCTACCTCTCATCAGCCCATGAACGCTATGGTGGGACCCGTTAGAAAAACTAGCTATGGTGGGTCCCATTGCTAGACGTTAAATGGGAAAAAATTGACAATCACACGTTTGTAGTATTCAATGACTATCAAGTTTGTCATGCAAAATACCATACCGTCATAGAAATTGGCAGCCGGGTGTGCTCACAGGCTGAGACATTCCAGTGACGTTTATCGTCACCGATCTGTAGTAATCGGTGACGCCACCTACCACAACATCACACATTAAGCATTTTGATGACGTTGCCCACCATCGCCACGACGATTTTTGTCACGGTATGTCAATTTTGTTGTAGTGCATCTCTGTTTTTGCTTCGAGCTCTGGCACCTCTGCAAATCCCTGCTTCCCTCTGCGAAGGGCCTATCTTTTACTTTTATGCAAGAGTCAGTAGTATTCCTTCTCATTCCAACCTACTCTTTAGTTGGCAAGCATCATGTGATGGATAGATCTAAGCATATATGGCCATTCAAATATATTTGATCATGAATTATTATTGTTGACCATTCTCTATATGATAAATAAGTTGGGAGGCGAAACATTAAGCCCCTATCTTTCTCTGTGTTCGATGGATGCTATTTGTTCTAAAAATATGCTTTGAGTGGTAGCAATCATGGAAGACTATATGATAGTTGAGTATGTGGGATTTGCTAAATCAAAGCTCTTACATAGACCCTTCCTGAAAATAAGATGAATTGCAATTATTTGATGACTGAGAACGCGGTTTGTTAGTTTTCAAGAAAGTTTATGATCTATATTCTAACATGTGAATAGCTTGTTACTTGATCATGAGAAGCTTTATGATATGAGCTACTGTTATGACATATAATGATGCTAGAAAAGGTGATTGAAATTATGATTGATCAAACTTGTGCACCTGCTAGCATTCACACTTCATAAATTATTTCTTTTATCATTTACCTACTCGAGGACGAGTAGGAATTAAGCTTGGGGATGCTGATACGTCTCCAACGTATCTATAATTTATGAAGTATTCATGCTATTATATTATACTTCTAGGATGTTTTATATGCATTTATATGCTATTTTATATGATTTTTGGGACTAACCTATTAACCTAGAGCCCAGTGCCAGTTTCTGTTTTTTCCTTGTTTTTGAGTTTTACAGAAAAGGAATACCAAACGGAGTCCAATTGACGTGCCAATTTTTGATGATTTTTTATGGACCAAAAGAAACCTACGGAGCAAAAGAGTTGGGCCAGAAGAGTCCCGAGCTGTCCATGAGGGTGGAGGGCGCGCCCACCTCCCTGGGCGTGGGCCCCTGCCTCGTGGACGACTCGGGAACCTCCTTGACGTGAGACCTACGCCAAAAAATCCTATAAATACTGAAACCTCCAGAAAATAACCTAGATCGGGAGTTCCGCCGCCGCATGCCTCTGTAGCCACCAAAAACCAATCGGGACCCTGTTCCGGCACCCTGCCGGAGGGGGAATCCTTCACAGGTGGCCATCTTCATCATCCCGATGATCTCCATGACGAGGAGGGAGTAGTTCACCCTCGGGGCTGAGGGTATGTACCAGTAGCTATGTGTTTGATCTCTCTCTCTCTCTCTCTCTCTCTCTCTCTCTCTCGTGTTCTTGAGGTGGTACGATCTTGATGTATCGCGAGCTTTGCTATTATAGTTGGATCCTATGATGTTTTCCCCCTCTACTCTCTTGTAATGGATTGAGTTTTCCCTTTGAAGTGATCTTATCGGATTGAGTCTTTAAGGATTTGAGAACACTTTATGTATGTCTTGCATGTGCTTATCTGTGGTGACAATGGGATATTCATGTGATCTACTTGATGTATGTTTTGGTGATCAACTTGTGGGTTCCGTAACATTGTGAACTTATGCATAGGGGTTGGCACACGTTTTCGTCTTGACCCTCCGGTAGAAACTTTGGGGCACTCTTTGAAGTTCTTTGTGTTGGTTGAATAGATGAATCTGAGATTGTGTGATGCATATCGTATAATCATACCCACGGATACTTCAGGTGACATTGGAGTATCTAGGTGACATTAGGGTTTATGTTGATATATGTCTTAAGGTGTTATTCTAGTACGAACTCTTGAATAGATCGATCCGAAAGGTGGTTTCGTACCCTACAATAATCTCTTCGTTTGTTCTCCGCTATTACTGACTTTGGAGTGACTCTTTGTTGCATGTTGAGGGATAGTTATATGATCCAATTATGTTATTATCGTTTAGAGAACTTGCACTAGTGAAAGTATGAACCCTAGGCCTTGTTTCCTAGCATTGCAATACTGTTTACGCTCACTTTTATTACTTGTTACCTTGCTGTTTTTATATTTTCAGATTACAAAAACCTATATCCACCATCCATATTGCACTTGTATCACCATCTCTGAAGGAAATATGCCCTAGAGGCAATAATAAAGTTATTATTTATTTCCTTATATCATGATAAATGTTTATTATTCATGCTAGAATTGTATTAACCGGAAACATGATACATGTGTGAATACATAGACAAACAGAGTGTCACTAGTATGCCTCTACTTGACTAGCTCGTTGATCAAAGATGGTTATGTTTCCTAGCCATTGACATGAGTTGTCATTTGATTAACGGGATCACATCATTAGGAGAATGATGTGATTGACTTGACCCATTCCGTTAGCTCAGCACACGATCGTTTAGTATGTTGCTAATGTTTTCTTCATGACTTATACATGTTCCTATGACTATGAGATTATGCAACTCCCGTTTACCGGAGGAACACTTTGTGTGCTACCAAACGTCACAATGTAACTGGGTGATTATAAAGGTGCTCTACAGGTGTCTCCGAAGGTACTTGTTGGGTTGGCGTATTTCGAGATTAGGATTTGTCACTCCGATTGCCGGAGAGGTATCTCTGGGCCCACTTGGTAATGCACATCACTTAAAGCCTTGCAAGCATAGAAACTAATGAGTTAGTTGCGGGGTGATGTATTACGAAACGAGTAAAGAGACTTGCCGGTAACGAGATTGAACTAGGTATTGAGATACCGACGATCGAATCTCGGGCAAGTAACATACCGATGACAAAGGGAACAACGTATGTTGTTATGCGGTTTGACCGATAAAGATCTTCATAGAATATGTGGGAGCCAATATGAGCATCCAAGTTTCGCTATTGGTTATTGACCGAAGACGTGTCTCGGTCATGTCTACATAGTTCTCGAACCCGTAGGGTCCTTACGCTTAAATTAGATGACGGTTATATTATGAGTTTATGTGTTTTGATGTACCGAAGGAGTTCGGAGTCCCGGATGAGATCAGGGACATGACGAGGAGTCTCGAAATGGTCGAGACGTAAAGATCGATATATCGGACGACTATATTCGGACATCGGAAAGGTTCCGAGTGATTCGGGTATTTTTCGGAGTACTGGAGAGTTACGGGAATTTGTATTGGGCCTTAATGGGCCATACGGGAAAGGAGAGAAAGGCCCCAAAGGGTGGCCGCACCCCTCCCCATGGACTAGTCCAAATTGGACTAGGGACGAGGGGGGGGGGGCTTCCTTCCTTCTCCTTCTCCCTTCCCTTCTCCTACTCCAACAAGGAAAGGAGGAGTCCTACTCCCGATGGGAGTAGGACTCCCCCCTTGGCGCGCCCTCCTCCTAGGCCGGCCGCCTCCCCCCTTGCTCCTTTATATACGGGGGCACGGGGCACCCCAAAGACACAACAATTGATCTCTTGATCTCTTAGCCGTGTGCGGTGCCCCCCTCCACCATAGTCCACCTCGATAATATCGTAGCGGTGCTTAGGCGAAGCCCTGCGTCGGTAGAACATCATCATCATCACCCCGCCGTCATGCTGACGGAACTCTCCCTCAAAGCTCGGCTGGATCGGAGTTCGAGGGACGTCATCGAGCTGAACATGTGCTGAACTCGGAGGTGCCGTACGTTCGGTACTTGGATCGGTCGGATCGTGAAGACGTACGACTACATCAACCGCGTTGTGCTAACACTTCCGCTTTCGGTCTACGAGGGTACGTGGACAACACTCTCCCCTCTCGTTGCTATGCATCGCCATGATCTTGCGTGTGCGTAGAATTTTTTTAAAATTACTACATTCTCCAACAGTGGCATCCGAGCAGAACATTACTGAGAGTTGTGGGCGCGTAGATGTCATATGCACGAGTAGAACACAAGTGAGTTGTGGGCGATATAAGTCATACTGCTTACCAGCATGTCATACTTTGATTTGGCGGTATTGTTGGATGAAGCGGCCCGGACCGACATTACGCGTACGCTTACGTGAGACTGGTTCTACCGACGTGCTTTGCACATAGGTGGCTGGCGGGTGTCAGTTTCTCCAACTTTAGTTGAACCGAGTGTGGCTACGCCCGGTCCTTGCGAAGGTTAAAACAGAACCAACTTGACAAACTATCATTGTGATTTTGATGCGTAGGTAAGAACGGTTCTTGCTAAGCCCATAGCAGCCACGTAAAACTTGCAACAACAAAGTAGTGGACGTCTAACTTGTTTTTGCAGGGCATGTTGTGATGTGATATGGTCAAAGCATGATGCTAAATTTATTGTATGAGATGATCATGGTTTGTAACCGAGTTATCGGCAACTGGCAGGAGCCATATGGTTGTCGCTTTATTGTATGCAATGCAATCGCCCTGTAATGCTTTACTTTATCACTAAGCGGTAGCGATAGTCGTAGAAGCATAAGATTGGCGAGACGACAACGATGCTACGATGGAGATCAAGGTGTCGCGCCGGTGATGATGGTGATCATGACGGTGCTTCGGAGATGGAGATCACAAGCACAAGATGATGATGGCCTTATCATATCACTTATATTGATTGCATGTGATGTTTATCTTTTATGCATCTTATCTTGCTTTGATTGACGGTAGCATTATAAGATGATTCCTCACTAAATTATCAAAGTATAAGTGTTCTCCCTGAGTATGCACCGTTGCGAAAGTTCTTCGTGCTGAGACACCACGTGATGATTGGGTGTGATAGGCTCTACGTTCAAATACAACGGGTGCAAAACAGTTGCACACGCGGAATACTCAGGTTAAGCTTGACGAGCCTAGCATATAACAGATATGGCCTCGGAACACGGAGACCGAAAGGTCGAGCGTGAATCATATAGTAGATATGATCAACATAGTGATGTTCACCGTTGAAACTACTCCATCTCACGTGATGATCGGACATGGTTTAGTTGATATGGATCACGTGATCACTTAGAGGATTAGAGGGATGTCTATCTAAGTGGGAGTTCTTAAGTAATATGATTAATTGAACTTGAATTTATTATGAACTTAGTACCTGATAGTATCTTGCTTGTCTATGTTGATTGTAGATAGATGGCCCGTGTTGTTGTTCCGTTGAATTTTAATGCGTTCCTTGAGAAAACAAAGTTGAAAGATGATGGTAGCAATTACACGGACTGGGTCCGTAACTTGAGGATTATCCTCATTGCTGCACAGAAGAATTACGTCCTGGAAGCACCGCTAGGTGTACCACCTGCGCCAGCAACTGCAAACATTGTGAATGCCTGGCAGTCACGTGTTGATGACTACTCGATAGTTCAATGTGCCATGCTTTACGGCTTAGAACCGGGACTTCAACGACGTTTTGAACGTCATGGAGCATATGAGATGTTCCAGGAGTTGAAGTTAATATTTCAAACGAATGCCCGGATTGAGAGATATGAAGTCTCCAATAAGTTCTACAGCTGCAAGATGGAGGAGAATAGTTCTGTTAGTGAGCATATACTCAAAATGTCTGGGTATAATAATCACATGATTCAACTGGGAGTTAATCTTCCGGATGATAGCGTCATTGACAGAATTCTCCAATCACTGCCACCAAGCTACAAGAGCTTCGTGATGAGCTATAACATGCAAGGGATGGATAAGACAATTCCCGAGCTCTTCGCAATGCTAAAGGCTGCGGAGGTAGAAATCAAAAAGGAGCATCAAGTGTTGATGGTCAATAAGACCACCAGCTTCAAGAAAAAGGGGAAAGGGAAGAAGAAGGGGAAATTCAAGAAGAACAGCAAGCAAGTTGCTGCTCAGGAGAAGAAACCCAAGTCTGGACCTAAGCCTGAGACTGAGTGCTTCTACTGCAAGCAGACTGGTCACTAGAAGCGGAACTGCCCCAAGTATTTGGCGGATAAGAAGGATGGCGAGGTGAACAAAGGTATATGTGATATACATGTTATTGATGTGTACCTTACTAATGCTCGCAGTAGCACCTGGGTATTTGATACTGGTTCTGTTGCTAATATTTGCAACTCGAAACAGGGGCTACGGATTAAGCGAAGATTGGCTAAGGACGAGGTGACGATGCGCGTGGGAAATGGTTCCGAAGTCGATGTGATCGTGGTCAGCACGCTACCTCTACATCTACCTTCGGGATTAGTTTTAGACCTAAATAATTGTTATTTGGTGCCAGCGTTAAGCATGAACATTATATCTGGATCTCGTTTGATGCGAGACGGTTATTCATTTAAATCAGAGAATAATGGTTGTTCTATTTATATGAGTAATATCTTTTATGGTCATGCACCCTTGAAGAGTGGTCTATTTTTGTTGAATCTCGATAGTAGTGATACACATATTCATAATATTGAAGCCAAAAGATGCAGAGTTGATAATGATAGTACAACTTATTTGTGGTACTGCCGTTTAGGTCATATCGGTGTAAAGCGCATGAAGAAACTCCATACTGATGGACTTTTGGAACCACTTGATTATGAATCACTTGGTACTTGCGAACCGTGCCTCATGGGCAAGATGACTAAAACGCCGTTCTCCGAAACTATGGAGAGAGCAACAGATTTGTTGCAAATCATACATACAGATGTATGTGGTCCGATGAATATTGAGGCTCGTGGCGGATATCGTTATTTTCTCACCTTCACAGATGATTTGAGCAGATATGGGTATATCTACTTAATGAAACATAAGTCTGAAACATTTGAAAAGTTCAAAGAATTTCAGAGTGAAGTTGAAAATCATCGCAACAAGAAAATAAAGTTTCTACGATCTGATCGTGGAGGAGAATATTTGAGTTATGAGTTTGGTCTTCATTTGAAACAATGCGGAATAGTTTCGCAACTCACGCCACCCGGAACACCACATCGTAATGGTGTGTCCAAACGTCGTAATCATACTCTACTAGATATGGTGCGATCTATGATGTCTCTTACTGATTTACCGCTATCGTTTTGGGGTTATACTTTACAGACGACCGCATTCACGTTAAATAGGGCACCATTAAAATCCGTTGAGACGACGCCTTATGAACTGTGGTTTGGCAAGAAACCAAAGTTGTCGTTTCTTAAAGTTTGGGGCTGCGATGCTTATGTGAAAAAGCTTCAACCTGGTAAGCTCAAACCCAAATCGGAGAAATGTGTCTTCATAGGATACCCAAAAGAGACTGTTGGGTACACCTTCTATCACAGATTCGAAGGCAAAACTTTTGTTGCTAAATTCGGAATTTTTCTGGAGAAGGAGTTTCTCTCGAAAGAAGTGAGTGGGAGGAAAGTAGAACTTGATGAGGTAACTGTACCTGCTCCCTTATTGGAAAGTAGTTCATCGCAGAAATCGGTTTCTGCAACACCTACACCAATTAGTGAGGAAGTTAATGATGATGATCATGAAACTTCAGATCAAGTTATTACTGAACCTCGTAGGTCAACCAGAGTATGATCCGCACTAGAGTGGTATGGTAGTCCTGTTCTGGAAGTTATGTTACTGGACCATGACGAACCTACGAACTATGAAGCGATGGTGAGCCCAGATTCCGCGAAATGGCTTGAGGCCATGAAATCTGAGATGGGATCCATGTATGAGAACAAAGTGTGGACTTTGGTTGACTTGCCCGATGATCGGCAAGCAATTGAGAATAAATGGATCTTCAAGAAGAAGACTGACGCTGACGGTAATGTTACTGTCTATAAAGCTCGACTTGTTGCAAAAGGTTTTCGACAAGTTCAAGGAATTGACTACGATGAGACCTTCTCATCCGTAGCGATGCTTAAGTCTGTCCGAATCATGTTAGCAATTGCCGGATTTTATGATTATGAAATTTAGCAAATGGATGTGAAAACTGCATTCCTGAATGGATTTCTGGAAGAAGAGTTGTATATGATGCAACCGGAAGGTTTTGTTGATCCAAAGGGAGCTAACAAAGTGTGCAGGCTCCAGCGATCCATTTATGGACTGGTGCAAGCCTCTCGGAGTTGGAATAAACGCTTTGATAGTGTGATCAAAGCATTTGGTTTTGTACAGACTTTTGGAGAAGCCTGTATTTACAAGAAAGTGAGTGGGAGCTCTGTAGCATTTCTGATATTATATGTGGATGACATATTGCTGATTGGAAATGATATAGAATTTCTGGATAGCATAAAGGGATACTTAAATAAGAGTTTTTCAATGAAAGACCTCGGTGAAGCTGCGTATATATTGGGCATCAAGATCTATAGAGATAGATCAAGACGCTTAATTGGACTTTCACAAAGCACATACCTTGACAAAGTTTTGAAGAAGTTCAAAATGGATCATGCAAAGAAAGGGTTCTTGCCTGTGTTACAAGGTGTGAAGTTGAGTAAGACTCAATGCCCGACCACTGCAGAAGATAGAGAGAAGATGAAAGATGTTCCCTATGCTTCAGCCATAGGCTCTATCATGTATGCAATGCTGTGTACCAGACCTGATGTGTGCCTTGCTATAAGTCTAGCAGGGAGGTACCAATGTAATCCAGGAGTGGATCACTGGACAGCGGTCAAGAACATCCTGAAATACCTGAAAAGGACTAAGGATACTCATCGTAAATGGTTACTTTGATGCAAGCTTTGACACTGATCCGGACGATTCTAAATCGCAAACCGGATACGTGTTTACATTGAACGGTGGAGCTGTCAGTTGGTGCAGTTCTAAACAAAGCGTCGTGGCGGGATCTACGTGTGAGGTGGAATACATAGCTGCTTCGGAAGCAGCAAATGAAGGAATCTGGATGAAGGAGTTCATATCCGATCTAGGTGTCATACCTAGTGCATCAGGTCCAATGAAAATCTTTTGTGACAATACTGGTGCAATTGCCTTGGCGAAGGAATCCAGATTTCACAAGAGAACCAAGCACATCAAGAGACGCTTCAATTCCATCCGGGTTTTAGTCCAGGTGGGAGACATAGAAATTTGCAAGATACATACGGATCTGAATGTTGCAGACCCGTTGACTAAGCCTCTTCCACGAGCAAAACATGATCAGCACCAAGGCTCCATGGGTGTTAGAATCATTACTGTGTAATCTAGATTATTGACTCTAGTGCAAGTGGGAGACTGAAGGAAATATGCCCTAGAGGCAATAATAAAGTTATTATTTATTTCCTTATATCATGATAAATGTTTATTATTCATGCTAGAATTCATTAACCGGAAACATGATACATGTGTGAATACATAGACAAACAGAGTGTCACTAGTATACCTCTACTTGACTAGCTCGTTGATCAAAGATGGTTATGTTTCCTAGCCATTGACATGAGTTGTCATTTGATTAACGGGATCACATCATTAGGAGAATGATGTGATTGACTTGACCCATTCCGTTAGCTCAGCACACGATCGTTTAGTATGTTGCTAATGCTTTCTTCATGACTTATACATGTTCCTATGACTATGAGATTATGCAACTCCCGTTTACCAGAGGAACACTTTGTGTGCTACCAAACGTCACAACGTAACTGTGTGATTATAAAGGTGCTCTACAGGTGTCTCCGAAGGTACTTGTTGGGTTGGCGTATTACGAGATTAGGATTTGTCACTCCGATTGCCGGAGAGGTATCTCTGGGCCCACTTGGTAATGCACATCACTTAAAGCCTTGCAAGCATAGAAACTAATGAGTTAGTTGCGGGGTGATGTATTACGAAACGAGTAAAGAGACTTGCCGGTAACGAGATTGAACTAGGTATTGAGATACCAACGATCGAATCTCGGGCAAGTAACATACCGATGACAAAGGGAACAACGTATGTTGTTATGCGGTTTGACCGATAAAGATCTTCATAGAATATGTGGGAGCCAATATGAGCATCCAGGTTCCGCTATTGGTTATAGACCGGAGACGTGTCTCGGTCATGTCTACATAGTTCTCGAACCCGTAGGGTCCGCACGCTTAAAGTTAGATGACGGTTATATTATGAGTTTAAGTGTTTTGATGTACCGAAGGAATTCGGAGTCCCGGATGAGATCAGGGACATGACGAGGAGTCTCGAAATGGTCGAGACGTAAAGATCGATATATCGGACGACTATATTCGGACATCGGAAAGGTTCCGAGTGATTCGGGTATTTTTCGGAGTACCGGAGAGTTACGGGAAATCGTATTGGGCCTTAATGGGCCATACGGGAAAGGCCCCAAAGGGTGGCTGCACCCCTCCCCATGGACTAGTCCGAATTGGACTAGGGAGGGGGGCGCCCCCTTCCTTTCTTCTCCTTCTCCCTTCCCTTCTCCTACTCCAACAAGGAAAGGAGGAGTCCTACTCCCGATGGGAGTAGGACTCCCCCCTTGGCGCGCCCTCCTCCTAGGCCGGCCGCCTCCCCCCTTGCTCCTTTATATACGGGGGCAGGGGGCACCCCAAAGACACAAAAATTGATCTCTTGATCTCTTAGCCGTGTGCGGTGCCCCCCTCCACCATAGTCCACCTCGATAATATCGTAGCGGTGCTTAGGCGAAGCCCTGCGTCGGTAGAACATCATCATTGTCACCACGCCGTCGTGCTGACGGAACTCTCCCTCAAAGCTCGGCTGGATCGGAGTTCGAGGGATGTCATCGAGCTGAACGTGTGCTGAACTCGGAGGTGCCGTACGTTCGGTACTTGGATCGGTCGGATCGTGAAGACGTACGACTACATCAACCGCGTTGTGCTAACGCTTCCGCTTTCGATCTACGAGGGTACGTGGACAACACTCTCCCCTCTCGTTGCTATGCATCACCATAATCTTGCGTGTGCGTAGAATTTTTTTGAAATTACTACGTTCCCCAACAATCTCTTCGCCGAACTAGTGCACCTATACAATTTACCATTGTATTGGGTGTGTTGGGGACACAAGAGACTCTTTGTTATTTGGTTGCAGGGTTGCTTGAGAGAAACCATCTTCATCCTACGCCTCCCACGGATTGATAAACCTTAGGTCATCCACTTGAGGGAAATTTGCTACTGTCCTACAAACCTCTGCACTTGGAAGCCCAACAACGTCTACAAGAAGAAGGTTGCGTAGTAAACATCAGCGGCGCTTCGTCCCGAAAGTCCTCCTCTTATTATTTTTCTAGGTCAAAATGACTTATATACCAGAAGAGGGGCACCGGAGGTGGGCCGAGGAGGGCACAACCCACCAGGGCGCCTGGGGGCCCTGGCGCGCCCAAGTGGGTTGTGCCCACCTAGTGGGCTCCCTCGAGTAGTTATTTTCTCCAATAATTCTTAAATATTCCATAAAAATTCTCCATGAAGTTTCAGCTCATTTGGAGTTGTGCAGAATAGGTGGCATGACATAGCTTTTTCAAGTCCAGAATTCCAGCTACCGGTATTCTCCCTCTTTGTGTGAACCTTGCATATTATGAGATAAAATGAATTAAAATTACTCCATAAAGCATTATTATGCATAAAAACATCATAAATAACAGTAGGAAAACATGATGCAAAATGGACATATCAACTCCCCCAAGCTTAGATCTCGCTTGTCCTCAAGCGAAAACCAAAATTGAAAAACATGTCCACATGGTTAGAGAGAGAGGTGTTGATAAAAACAAAATACGGACATAAAAGCATCATGTATATTATTGTAACAACAACAAACTTTATTATAGAACTTTTATCACATAAATTTTATCATAAACTTCTTATGAACAAGTAACAATTCATCACAACATCGAAGTATAAACCTTAAACTCTATTGAAAACTAACAAACTATGTTCTCAGTCAACTTTGCAACAACAATTCATCATTTTTTCAGGAAGAGTCATGTATCGGAGCCTTTTGGCAAGTCCACATACTCAACCATTATATAGTCTTCTATGATTGCTAACACTCACCGCATACACATGAGCAAAATTTTTTGACCAGACACATAGATAGATAGGGCTTATAGTTTTGCCACCCAACATATTCACCTCAAGGGTGATATCAACAGTAATAACTCATGCCCACCCATATCCAACTGGATATATGTGCCTAGATCTTTCCTCACCACATGGTGCTTGTCAAAAGAGAAAAATAAAAAGGAGCACTAATCTTCTGCCAAAAGATATAAGTGCTCTTTGTTTTCTTTCTGCCTGCAGCACATACACCGGCGCTCGATGGGTTGGTGTTGTCGTGTTCATCATTGGGTTCCTCCTTCTAGACTGTGTTGTACACACCGCGCGACAAGGAGCACTAATCTTGAAGCAGAAATCAACGGACCAGAAAACCGACTAACCCAAATTAGATTTTGAGGCAACTTACATATAGCTAAATTGGACAAAGAAATGTGCTGGCTGGGGGAGGGGGGCATTGGCCCCCTTCCCATCACGAACTATATTTCTTTAATACATGTTTACGACATCCCAAAGTAGTGGAGCGCTACTTGAAGGATGTTAACATGAAATTAAATGGTCCGGCACGCCGCGACGCCCCGCGGCGGGAGGCGGCGGAGGACGCCCCGTTTCGATCGTCGCCATCATCGTCTCGCCGCCGGAGGAGATCCACACTATCAGTGGGGCGTTCTTCCTGGCCATACTAAAGTGGTTTCCAGCGCCGATTCACCTCGGCGGCTCTATCCGCAACGTGGCCGGGAAATGCGTCGCCGGAAGCCTAGGAGCTGCACTGGGAGGCGGCCCAGTGCTCCTCGTCGTGTGGCTCTTCCCCGACGACCCGGTTCTCATTGCCGGGATGGCTCTTGGCCTCATGTCCATCCCGCCACTCCTCAGCTCGCACCCGCACCGCCTCGTCCGCACGGATGCATCCGCACTGTGCTGCAGATGCGTGCTGAGAGTGGCACTATGGTGTCAGGCCGCGGTGCTATCGGAGCAAGACGGCACACTTTAACAAGTGTCGCCGGGGCCGCCTCCACTCCTCCTCCCGCGGCCATTCGTTCTCCCCTCCTCCTCTCCGCGGCAAATCCTGTCAAATCCGCAGGAGCTCACTTCGATCCAAGATAATTAATTGTCTGGTTCTTGTCTGAGTAAATTTTTGTAGTTCCTCAAATGTTGCTCTGCTGAAAATGGATATAACTGATGCTACTGCTTGCAAAGAAATGGTATGCACACCCATTTTCTTTTTGTTTTCTGGAGGTTGAAATATACTGCAATTTCGTGGTCTTTCTCAACCTTGGGGTTTTCCTTTACTTTGGTTTATTTATTTTTGGTTAGGCATCATCTCTTGGACGAGCTTCTCGCTGACATCCTCCGCCGCCTCCCGCCGCCGGGCGTCGCGGCATACCGGACCATTTAATTTCATGTTAACATCCTTCAAATAGCGCTCCACTACTTTGGGATGTCGTAAACATGTATTAAAGAAATATAGTTCGTGATAGGAAGGGGGGCAATGCCCCCCTCCTCCAGCCAGCACATTTCTTTGACCATTTAATATAGTTCGTGCGGCGGGAGGCGTACGTGTTGCACTTGCACATGAGTCAGAAGAATTCCTTCCTGTTGGGCTGGCAAGGCTTCCAAAACCCATCATCAATCAGGCCCGGCCCAATAGTACACTCATCATTGTGAAAAAAAGGATTAGTTATGTTTTGCATCGCGATCAACCAGAATTTGATTTATGCTGCTGCTACACCGGCTCTGCATTGGTAATAGCGGGCCTAGAGGATCCAGCAATCCTTGAGACCATTGCGTGCAGAGAAGCCTTGGCACTAGCGGAAGACCTCAACTTGCACAACTTTGTAGTGGCTCAGATTCCAAGCAAACGGTGGCAGAGATCTTATGTGGTGGAAGAGGCAAGAGTGGGTTCTATTGTTCAGGAAATACTAAGAAAGAATACTAGGCCCGTAAGGGTTCCTTTTCTCTGGTTTTTTTGAACTTATTTTTACCACTGTTAAAAAAATGACGCGTGTCTGGAAGAGTTTGTGGTTGTTTCTTCTCTTGGTAGGACATTTAACACGTTCGATCTGACATGATGCTTACCTATTTACGTGGCCTTGTCTATCTTGATCGAGAGAGTTCTTATCTTTTTCTATTTGTCTCCGTGTTTTTCACGTTCGATTTCACATGGCGGTTGCTGCTTTAGGTGGGTTGGCCCCGCCCCACGCGTCGTTGCACCTTTTTTCTGGATTTTTTTTAAACTTTTCATGTAAAACAGGTCACACGTGTAATCCTGAGGACAGAGAGGGGTCACGAGCTCGACGCGTCGAACTTATCCAGAGACGTCCCCTTCCCTGTATAAATAAACGAGACACACGTCTCCTCGGAGACCGAGCCAGACAGCGGCCCTGCGGCAGTTCCCCATGCCCCCTCCCTCCCCATGCCCTCCACCTCATCTCTTACCGCCACCGGAGAGAGCTCCACTACTCTCCTGCCGGACGCCGCTCCTCTTTCCCCAAGGCAACGTGTTGGGGATATAACTACTAGTGTAACCCGCCCAGGAGGGGCCGGGTTACGCTATGGCAATTCATCATATGAAGCCCAATAAGAAACTTGAAGATGGCGGTTCAGTTAAGGGCCCAAAGCCCGCAGGCGACTCAATGCCCGTAGTGATAAACCGCCGTCATGACATGACTTGTATTGTAAGGCAAGATTAACTAGTCACCGAGCCGGACACTGTTTATGAGCCGGCCGGGACTCTGTCGGCCGTGGGGCGTCAGCCCGTGTATATAAGGGGACGACCCGCCGGCGGCTTGGGGCAAGTAACATCAGATCAAGAGCCAGGCATAGCAGATTTGCTCCCTGGTCATCGAAACCCTAGTAATTCCACCTCAACTGGATTATGCTTTTACCTTCACCGCAAGGGGCCGAACCAGTATAAACCCTCGTGTCCTTTGTCCCACTTTTAACCCCTTTAAGCTTCCTAGTTGCGATGGCTCCACGACTAAGTCCTTTCACGAGGACATCTGCCGTGACAATTCCACGACAGTTGGCGCCCACCGTGGGGCCAGCGCACGGTGGATTTGAGTTCTTGAAGGGCAGCTTTGAAGGGCTCAAAGGATACGTTGTGGGCCGGATGACCAAGAGTCATCGCGGCAAGCTCTACATCGACGACGCCGGCTGGGGTCCCGACGCCGGCTTGATTGAGTACGGATACCGGGTCCCCTTTGGCGGAATCCATGTCTTCATCGGCCGGATTGGCGAGCCGGCCCTGAGCCGGACATCTGCACCGACATCATCGAGACGGCTCAGCGTGCGAGACCCGCCCGGGCTCATCCCGCCGTGAAGCATACCTTCGTGGGTTGCATCCATGGAGGAGAACTTTCTGAAGGATCCGTGGACGGCGGTGAGACGGCCGTCTACTCCGATGGTGAGTCATCCACTGGCGAGACGGATTCGTTATACCAATTGCAAGATGGCGGGCTTGGGGGCTGTTCCGACGGCAGCAGTATTCCGGACCCCTTTGAGCCGCCGAGCAGAGTAGGGATCTTCATGGCTGGCACTCAACCCGGTCAAAACTCTACAGCTGCGGCAGCGATAACTTCCGGGTCAGGAGCGGCCGGGGCAGGAGGCCCTGTGCGCCCGCTAGCTCAGGTGCTGATTGATTTCATGGACAAATTGACGGCCCTGTTAACCGCCACAGTTATCCCGGCAAGTCAAGCTGAGCATGATGCAGAGGTGGCACAGGTACGTGAAGAGATAGCCCGAGCCAAGGAAGCCCTAGCAGCTGAGGACACCAGATTGGCCGCTGAGCGGGCGACTTTGGATGCTCGGGCTCAACAGATCCAGTCAGAGGCCTTCAAGCTTACGATGAGCCTGAACGCATCCAACGAGGTGATGAGGAGGAGGCACCAGAAGGCTCAATCCCATTTACCTCTGGTTTATGATCCTCGGAATCTGTTCTGTACGCCCGGAGCCGGCCCTAGTAACCCGCCGGAGGCAAACCAGTTTGTAACATCCGGAGCGGGGACACCGGTTCAGCCCCGGGTGATGGAGCCTCCTCACGTGAATACGGCCCCGCCTCGCTACGTTCCAACACCACCGGGTCATTTTTCCAACCCCTTGGAGAACCTGATCGCCGCATCGGCACGTCTGGCGGCTCTCCCAGTGGATGGCGACTCTCCAACAGCAGTTGAGATGCGAAGGGTCAGAGAGCTTCTTCAGACGGCTCTGGCTCAGCAGGAGGCTTAGTCCTATAGTCGAGACAGGATTCATTCAACTCCTCGCCCAAGCCGGAGCCCAAGTTACAGCAGACATATGGATTCGGAGGCCTTGTCAAGCAACGCTCAGCGCTGTAACCAGCCAGGTGGGTATAATCTGGTACAGGACAGGATACGTCGAGAGGATGAGCGGGCGGCTCAGCAGGCAGCTCACCAGGCGGCTCAGCAGGCGGCTCACCAAACCTTCCCAGATTATCCAACGACCTCTATTGAGGCAGGAGTGGCCGCAAGAACCGGCGGCGTTCCTTGTTTGGTGCCGGCTTTGCGTAATGAGCGTTTGCCCAAAGATTTCAAGGGACCCCGAAAGGTGCCGAATTACACAGCCGATTTACAGCCCGGGGCGTGGATTGAAAGCTATGAGATGGCCATGGAGCTGCTGGAGGTCAGTGATGCAGCGATGGCCAAGTACTTCACCATGATGCTGGATGGAACGGCCCGCACTTGGCTGAAAGGGCTGCCGCCTAATTCCATTGGTTCATGGGCAGAGTTAAAAGCCCAGTTTATCCAGAACTTCAAAGACACCTGCAAGCAGCCCATGTCAATTGTGGACTTGACTAGTTGCAAGCAAGAGGAAGGTGAGTCTACCACTCATTGGGTGCGCCAGGTCAAGGAGATAATACATTCGTCTGACAAGATGGATGCCGGCTCTGGGGTCTTAATGTTAGAGAAAAATTGCCCATTTGAACCTCTGAAACAGAAGCTAGGGCGGCTCAAGCATGACTGTAATGACATGGGCCAGTTGATGGCGGCTCTAGTCAAATACGCCGATTCTGATATTACCAAGGATCCCGCGTCTGATGAAGAGAAGACAGGGAAGGGAAAGAAGAACGGCAACGGAAAGGGTCAGCAGCACAACCCGGCGAATCAAGGAGGCAATAAACGTAAGGCTGACGGTAACCCGGAGTTTGTGGCAAACACCAATTCACAAGGTAATAATCAACGGCGCAAGGGGAGGCCGCCCCCTCGGTCTGGTGGGTCAGGTCCTACTCTTGAGCAACTGCTCAATGAACCTTGTCCAAGACACGATACTCGGGAAAGGCCAGCCACTCACCTGTGGAAGGATTGCGCGATCATGAAGGCTTTCAAAAATTCTAACATGTTCGACGGCAACCATGGGTCTGGTGGCGGCTCAGGTGAGGCGGTTTTCATGGCCCGGGCGGCGGGTCAAGTTCCGGCTTTCAAGGAAATCAAGGTGGTCATAATCAACAGTCTGGTCAGGGAGGTCAGCAGCAGCAATCGGGTTATCAGAGCAATCCAAAGCAGCTAAATAGTGGGCAATATCATGTGTTCACCACTAGCTTGTGCAAACGTGACCAGAAGCTTCATAAAAGGGCTGTGAACGCAGTTGAGCCGGCTGTTCCCCGTTATTTGAGGTGGTCATAGCAGCCTATTGTGTGGAGCAGGGAAGATCACCCTCCCCGGGTTGACAATCCGGGTTAGTTAGCCTTGGTGGTAGCACCCCAGGTTGGTGGATATAAATTCACTAAAGTACTCATGGATGGAGGTAGCAGCATCAATATCCTTTATTATGAGACCTTTCGTCGTATGGGGTTGACTGACAAAAATCTGAAGACATCCAACACCGTTTTCCATGGAGTGGTGCCTGGTAAATCAACCTACCCAGTTGGTAAGATTGAGCTGGAGGTAGCTTTCGGAGATGAGCATGATTCTAGGGCTGAGAAATTAACCTTTGAAGTAGTCAAGATCAAGAGCCCGTATCACGCTCTGTTCGGACGGCCGGCTTACGCCAAGTTCATGGCGCGGCCATGTTATGTTTACTTACAGCTCAAGATGACGGGTCACAAGGGCACTATTACAGTGCATGGGAGTCGGAAGATAGCCCTGGAATATGAGGGTGACGCTGCTTACGCCGAATCTGTTTGTGCAGCAGAGGAGCTGAAGTTTTACAAGGACAACGTTCACCCGGCGGACATGACGTCTCTGAAAAAGCCAACCACAGAGCATGACCCGGTGATGAAATTTAAGTCGGCCGATGACACCAATCTTGTTGATTTTGTTCCAGGCGACTCATCTAAGCAATTCAGTATCAGTGCTAATATGGATCCGAAATAGGAAAGCGCGCTCATCGAGTTCATCCGTGAGAACCGGGACATCTTTGCATGGAAACCTTCTGACATGCCGGGTGTACCGAGAGAACTCGCTGAGCATACTCTTAACATTGATCCAAAGTTTAAGTCGGTCAGGCAGTTTATTCGGCGGTTTAACGAGGAGAGACGTAAAGCTATCGGTGAGGAGGTGGCCCGGCTCTTGGCGGCCAGGTTTATTGTTGAAGTTTTTCACCCAGAGTGGTTGGCTAACCCGGTGCTTGTACTTAAAAAGAACGGCACCTAGCGGATGTGTGTGGATTACACGGACTTAAATAAGGCTTGTCCGGTTGATCCTTTCGCTCTTCCCCGTATTGATCAAATTATTGATGCTACGGCGGGTTGTGAGCGTTTGAGCTTCTTAGATGCTTACTCTGGTTATCATCAGATCAAAATGGCAGCTAAGGACCAGGAGAACACGGCTTTCATTACTCCGTTTGGAGCCTTCTGTTATGTATCTATGCCATTTGGGCTCAAGAGTGCCCAGGTGACTTATCAGCGATGTGTACAGAATTGTCTCCATAATCAGATTGGGCGTAATGTTCATGCTTATGTGGATAATATTGTGGTGAAATCCAGAGAGAAGGAAACCTTGATAGATGATCTAAAGGAAACCTTTGATAATCTCCGGGTCTACAGAATGATGCTTAACCCGGCCAAATGTGTGTTTGGCATGCCAGCAGGCAAGCTTTTGGGTTTTCTGGTCTCTAACAGAGGCATTGAAGCTAATCCGGAGAAGATCAAGGCAATCACCTCTTTGGCTAAACCCGCGTGCGTCAATGATGTTCAGCGACTGGCGGGTCGTATCGCTGCTTTAAGCCGGTTCATAAGCCGATTAGGTGAGAAGGCCATACCGCTGTATCAGATGATGAAGAAAACAGACAATTTTGTCTGGAGTGATGCCGCTAACACTACCTTTGAGGATTTAAAGAGACAGCTATCTGAGCCGCCGGTCCTTGCGGCTCCCATTGATAAAGAGCTGTTATTGTTATATGTGGCTGCTAACTCACGTGCTGTCAGCGTTGCAATTGTGGTGGAGCGCAAGGAGGCTGGTAAGGAGCATCCGGTTCAACGGCCGGTTTACTACATCAGTGAGGTGCTTACCGAGTCTAAGCAAAGATATCCACATTGGCAGAAGCTCGTTTATCGGGTGTTCATGGCGAGCCGGAAGCTTAAGCAATACTTCCACGGTCATCCTATCACTGTGGTAAGTTCTGCTCCTTTGGAAGACATCATTCAGAATAGAGAGGCTACAGGACGAGTTGCCAAGTGGGCCATTGAACTTGGGCCTCATGGCTTGAAATATGTGCCACGCACTGCTATTAAGTCTCAGGCACTGGTGGACTTCATCAATGATTGGACAGAGCTGCAGACGCCTGAGGAAAAGCCATTGGAGGGCTTGGGGGCTGGAGTTGTTTTAGCTTCCCCTCGAGGTGACAAATTTTGTTATGTGATCCGGTTGATGTTTCCCTGTACTAACAACGCAACTGAGTATGAGGCCTTGCTCCATGGTCTTCGGATGGCTAAGGAGATGAACTTAAGCCGTGTAAGGTGCTTGGGCGATTCAGATTTGGTGGCTCAACAGGTGTCAGGCAAGTGGGATTCTAAGGATCCTCTCATGGCGGCTTATCGCCATGAAGTTGATGCTGTAGCTGGATACTTCAAAGGTTATCAAGTGGAGCACATGGATCGAAGGAAGAATGAGGCGGCTGATGCTTTAAGTCGGCTGGGATCTCAGCGTAAGCCGGTACCACCTAACACCTTCTTGGTTGTCTTGCATAACCCTTCTGTTAAGTTGCCCACAGAGGAAGATTTAGCTGTTCCAGACCCAGAAGCGCAGTTAGTGGCGGCTCTTCATGTCATCCCAGATTGGACAGTGCCATATTTGGCTTACATGACCCGGGGCGAGTTGCCTGAGGACGAGACCTTGGCTAGACAAATCGTCCGGCGGTCTAAATCCATGACAATTGTTCATGATGAGTTGCATCATCGCAGTGTTACTGGGGCGTTTCAACGTTGTGTGTCGCCTGAGGAAGGTCAAGAAATACTTCGTGAGATCCATGAAGGGGATTATGGTCATCACGCCGGCTCGAAATCTCTTGTGGCCAAAGCTTTCCGTCATGGTTTTTATTGGCTGGCGGCTCATGCTGATGCGGAGGACCTGGTCAGTAAATGTGATGGCTGTCAAAAATTCTCACGGAGAGCTCATGTGTCGGCTCAAGAATTAAGGATGATTCCAATCACTTGGCCGTTTGCAGTCCGGGGGCTTGATATGGTTGGGCCTTTCAAAAGGTCCAAAGATAAAAAGACACATCTCCTAGTGGCGGTTGTTAAATTCACGAAGTGGGTTGAGGCAGAGCCGGTCAGTAAGTGTGATGCACCCACGGCGGTTCAATTCATGAAAAAGGTGATCTTTCGTTTTGGTTTTCCACACAGCATCATAACTGACAATGGTACTAATCTATCCAAAGGAGCTATGGAAGAATTTTGTCAACGTGAACATATCCGGCTTGATGTTTTATCAGTAGCTCATCCTCAATCCAATGGTCAAGCTGAAAGAGATAATCAAGAGATCTTGAAAGGTATAAAACCCCGGCTCATGGTCCCTTTACAACGGACGCCGGGTTGTTGGGTGGAGGAGTTGCCTTCTGTGATTTGGAGCATCAATACTACACCTAACAGATCTACGGGTTATACGTCTTTCTTCATGGTTTACGGAGCAGAGGCGGTCCTACCGACCGACATCCGTCATGACTCGCCCCGAGTGGCAGCTTATGTTGAAGCTAATAATGATCAAGCTCGTAAGGAGGCACTTGATTTGTTGGATGAGAAACGTGACTTAGCGATATCCCGCTCAGCGATTTACCAGCAGGACCTGCACCGTTATCACAGCCGCCGGGTTAAGTCCAGAACCTTTCAAGAAGGAGATTTAGTGCTCCGGCTCATCCAGGATCAGTCCGATATGCACAAGTTATCCCCTCCTTGGGAAGGACCCTTTGTGGTCAGCAAGAACCTTAATAACGGGTCATATTACCTCATCGATGTTCGAGAGCATAAAGACTCACGTAAGTCGGAGGAGGAGACCCGTCGGCCATGGAATATCGCTCATCTTCGGCCTTACTGCACTTGAGCCACCGGCTCTCATGATGTACATATTTCGTCGATGTATATATTATGAAAAATAATAAAGCAGGACCTTTGTCCTTTTCATCCTCAAAGCTTTATATGTCTTCATTATTATATCGTTAAAACGACCAACAGGGAGCTGATCATATTTGAATCCGGCTCTCCCTTTGGTCCGGCTTATGATCATATTTGAATCTAGCCGTTAAATAAAATGGTCACTAGGGGGCTTCCTGTTCAAACATAGGTCGTATTCGAACCAAAGAGAACATAGCTCTCGATACCCTTTTGATTGGCATACTGCCAAACCTACTAGGGGCTTCTTGATCGTATCCGAATCATAGCTCAACCCCTTTGGGTCTGACGTGGATGGTATTCGAATCAGCGTCATTAAATCTCAAGGTCATTTAGGGGCTTCCTGTTCAAACATAGGTCGTATTCGAACCAAAGAGAACATAGCTGTCGATACCCTCTTGATCGGCAACGCCAACGCCACTGGGGGCTATATGATCGTATTTGAATCTTAGCTTAACCCCTTTGGAACGGTTTACTCATCGTATTCGAATCAGAAGCCTCAAAATTTTTTTGTTTTCTTGTGAAATTTTTTGCAATCACAATTATTTACCTTGAGACTTTTTGATCATATTTGAGAGCATCTCGGGAGTGGCTTTTTCTTCATTAGCTTAAACTTAATCAGTAAAAGTTGTCAGCACATAGCAAATATCATATGTGCCGGTTTTTTACAGAATTGGGTTCTCACCCTCACTGTCCGGGTCATATAAACCGGTGGTATCATTCAAAGGATTATAGGTATGATATCATCAGTTGTATTTCAAAGTCATAATGATAACAGGCTGCTCTATCTATGACTCTTTTTGGGGTTTTATATAAGTTATATAACCCGCCTTGCGGTCAGTCGCCAAGGATCTTGTGATTTATTTCTGTATGCAGGACAGTTGAATCAAACTCTCTTAAGGTATAAGGAAGCAGATGACAAGTATAAATATGGAGGAATATCAGACGGCAGCTTAACATTGTTGAGCACCAAGTACATGCACGATGGCACGGCAAAACCAAGTTATTTCTACCATATTACATGACTCCCCGAGTCCAAAAGATTAATATTATTTTTTCACCAAATCACATATATAAGTCGCCCGACGGGTCAATTGTTTTGTTGGCCTGAAGCTTCGGTTCATCCCTTTCCGCTCCTGCGTCTGTTTCCCTGTCCTGGAAGGTTGATGATGACCAGTCAATGCCACTCAAAGCTTCAAATTCAGCTTCATCATTAATTAACCCGGCCGGATCGACTTCAGGGGCGAAGGTATGCTTACGAATTGGAGGGATCACGCTGATTGCTTCATAATGTGGCGTTGGGATTCTCTGATTCTTGGCGTCATAACCTGGTTGGTACTTGGTAAGATCCGTGTCGTTGCCGATCAGAGTGGCCACAGGGCGTATTTCCTTCACGCAGGTGGTGAAATTCTTCTGGTCAAATGGGGTGCCGTCCTCCTTCAGGCTCGGATACCCAAGGGCGATGTCGGCCGGGTCTAGCTCTAGTAGCCACGCCTTGGCCCGGCTTAATGCGGCTATGGCTCCGGCTCTTGCAGAAGCTCGTCTTAATTCCTGGACCCGCTGAGGCAGCACGGCAAGCCGCTTTAGTACATCCGCCAAGAGAGTGGGAACTTCATTCGACAAGGACACAACGGCTAAAGCACGTTGTGACCCGGTGTAAAGTTGTTCCACCAGTGTATAAACCGCCTTCAGCTTTATCAGCATGCTTTGGTTAAGATTGGAACTCCTGGGGCCTGCATTACAAAGTCAGGTGAGTTGATGACAGTTGAGGTACTTGTTGAAAAAGATTTAAAATATCTAACACTTGTAGAGTAACTTACCAAAGATTGCTGAGACCATCTGAGATACATGGCGTTTTAAGCCGGACAACTCGACGGTCGTTTCCTTAAGAGCCGCCTCCGTTTTCTCAGCCCGGTTAATCAAGGAGATCTTTTCATCAGCCCAGGCCTTCTTTTCTGCCTCAAAGTCCTTTTTCAGTTTCTCTTGTTCAGATACACTGAATTCAAACTTGGAGTTGGCCTTTTGGGTTTCAATCTCCTGTGCTTCCAGGCGATTCTTCAAGTCAGAAATCTCCGATTCAAATTGACTAATGGTGGCCTGTACAAATACCGGATTACAATCAGGATTATCATAATGCAGCATTAAGTCCCAAGCACTTTGCAAGCAAAGATACTTGGCACTTGGGGGCTAATGTATGCTGAAGAACTCTGTTTTAAATAGTGATTCATCAAAAGTAAGTCCCAAGCACTTTGCAGGCAAAGGTACTTGGCACTTGGGGGCTAATGCATATTGCTGTTCCGACTACTTCTTGATTAAAACATAATAAGGACCGGTTCAAACATACTGCCTAAGCCGGCCCTTGGGGGCTACAGAGTAAGCCGGAGTTCTTCCATATATTACTAAGCTGGTTTTTAAGTCTACAGCATATTTCCTCATAAGCAGTAGACTTGGGGGCTGGTATGGTAAGGACAGGTAAAGTACAGCAAAAAGAGTTATACCTCGGATTTTTGGTGTATCTGTTTCACCATGTCAATTTCCATGTCCCGGCTGTTGTGCACTTGATTTATGTAACCAGAGACGATTTCTCCAATACTCAGATGAGTATAATCAGTAACATCCAACTTGGCTTTGCGGCGTTCCAGAAGTTCTTCTTTGTCGGAGCACTTGGCCAGCATGGTGGGTCTCCTCGGTTCAACAAAGTCAGTTTTGATGATTTCAACATCCAGGTCATCCATCTTGACCGGGCTAGGGATCTCCGGGTTCTCAGAGCCGTCAATGGCTTGCTCGACAGGCGGATCAGCAGTGGACGTTGGAATATCGTGGGCTGGTTCAGGCGGCGGCTCATGAGCGGAGGTGTCAGGAGCAGTTGTTCTGTGCTCCGATTGGTTCAAGATCGGTTCTTCGGCCGGCTTGTTCTTCTTCGCCCTCTTGCTGGGCTTTACTTGCACGCTGTGTACAAATCAAAAAGGTTAGTACAGAAAACATGGGTAAGATAAGCACAAGATAGACAGATTATCGTTACCCTGGAGTGGTTTTGAAAGCCGGCATATTAGACTGCATTGATTCGCCGGAGGAAGGTGAAGTTCCCTGATAGTTTGAGTCAGATGAATTGAGTGGTTGACGAATGAAACCCGCCAAAGGGTAAAAAGAATGTAAATCGGAGATGACCTCAGTCCGGCGTTTCCTTGTTACATCGGGTAAGCCGGAGGAGAGTTCCGCATCTTTACTGGTCCGGGTCTGCCTCCGGCTCTCATGAATCTGTCGCTTCAAAAGAAATTGAGGATCTTGGTAAGCTAAAGGATGTGAAAATCTTACTTTCCGGATTACTCTTCGAACTTTCTGTCTCGGCAAAGGCTCGGAGTCGGAGGAAGTTATAGTTACCTCTTCAATTGCTACATGACTTGCTCCGGTATCCTCCTGATGATAATCAGTGTCAATAAGATGGTTAAAAAAGGAGCCTAAAGAGTCAAGAGCTACCTCTGACTCGGAGGTATCTTCCAAATGAAGCATGTCTGAGGCGCTAGGCTTGTTCCCCTTCTTCCGGGAAGCGGCTTTCCTGGCGGATTTCTTGGTTTTTCTGGCTTTCTTTGCAGCCTCATGGTCATACTTGACCTTCCAAAATTCGTCGTCAGCCTGTAAATTACAACAAAGGTTTTTGAGTACAGACGAAATTATTAAAGTTGAAGGTAGAATACTCAAGTTAATGGCTTACAGCTGGAGCCGGGTTAGTTTTGCAGAACGGACTTAAGCCCACTTTCCCGCAATCTGCCAGGCTCTCATTCAGAAGAGACTTGGTCATGTCATCAACGACATCCTCAGGTAAGTCGTCAGGACTGTGCCGTAGAGGATCATTCTTTTGGCCTGTGTAATCGCACATCAAGCCGGGGCGGCGGCTCAAAGGAATAACCCGCCAGGCAAGCCAAACCCGGACCAGATCAATGCCGTTTAGGCCATTCCCCAGAAGAGCCTTGACCTTTCTCATGGTGGGGGCGAGTGTTAGACGTTCAGCCGGAGACAGTTTATCTGGCAGGGGTGAGTTGACTCCAGGTGCAGGGCGCGAAAACCGGGTAGAGGATTCTCGTTAGCCGGAGAAGTGTCTTGACAATAGAACCACGTTTGGTTCCAATCTTTAGGGTGACTCGGCGGTTTGGCATATGGAAAGAGACAGTCTCTCCGTCGCTGGATTGAGATTCCACCAAGTTCTAAGCTGGGCCCATTGGCGCGTTCATTTTGACGGTTCAAATAAAATAACTCTCTAAGGAGTAGTAAGCTGGGTTCTTCTCCAAGGTACACCTCACAGAACACTTGAATATTGCAGATATTTGACACGGAATTGGGTCCGATGTCTTGAGGTCGCAGGTCAAAAAAATGCAAGACGTCTCTGAAATTTTTTGAGCCGGGTGGGGAAAAGCCCCGGTTCATGTGATCAGTGAAGACAATAACTTCTCCTTCCTTGGGTTGAGGTTTTTCTTCTGCTGGATCAGGAGCACGATAGGACATGACTTCCTTCTTCGGCAGATAACCAGTCTTCACGAACTCATTAAAGGTGTTATCTGTGACGATGGATCTAACCCAGTTGCATATAACGGGTGCTTTGGGAGCCTTGGGCGGCATTATGGAGATGGAAGCCTATGACAAAATAGAAATTTCTGGCTCAAATTTAAGCCGGAGGAAAATATTTCAATTCATATTCAAGATGGCGGCTTACGAAGGGGCCTAATGACATATGGCTAAATATATCAGATTATTCAAGCCGCCATGGGCATCATAAACAGTCAAGTTATTTAAACTACCGTGGGTGGTCAGAATTATTGATTGAGCATTATCTTTTTTAAGCCGGCAATAAGAGTCGCCATGGCTAGGTGGATCTAACAGATACAGTTTTTGCCTAAGTGTCACACAAACAAGTTTCACAGATTGCAGTTGCTATTTTGGATCAAACAGTCGTTCAGAAAAGAAAATATTCTAGACCTAAAAATCTAGTGCAGATGAGTCTGTGAGCTCTAATGAGGCCCTTGAACAAGAGAAAGGAATCTACTAGCATCTGAAATGGATGCGAAACAGCTACCACACAAGTTATATGTTCTTTTTGGATCAGAAGAAGCTGCGGTGGAGGAACCGCGAAGAAACGGTGAAGAACCATGAAGAACACGGAAGAACTTGAAAACCCTAATGCAGATCTGAAGTGCGGGAAGGTGAAGACTTACAGCTGCAGATCTACTGCGGAGGATCGCCGCTGTTCTCTGGTCGATTCAGGTTGATGCAACGGCCAAGATCGACGAAGATGAGGTGCTCTGCGGCGGCGGAGCTCGAGCAACAGCGGAGTCGCGAGAGGAAGAAGATGACAGAAAGGGGGAGAATGAAGAAATACCTAAAAGTCGTGCCTATTTATAAGGAAAAGACTGACAGAGCGGGCGCGAGAAACGAGGAGGCCGAAACATGGTTATCCAGCTACTCAGATGCCTCGATTCTCGGAACGGTCATTAAAGAAAAATATCCGTTGGAATATGATTGAACAAAATGTGAAATTAAATGGCAGATGACGTCACGGCGGGTTATCATGAATCCAGAAGATGACGTCATGGCGGGTTATGAATTTTTGCGCAGGTGGAAGACAGGAGATTTTTTCTTAAGTGTTAAAGATTGACATGAATCAGTTCAAATCAATCTGGAGCCTAATGTTGGGGATATAACTACTAGTGTAACCCGCCCAGGAGGGGCCGGGTTACGCTATGGCGATTCATCATATGAAGCCCAATAACAAACTTGAAGATGGCGGTTCAGTTAAGGGCCCTAAGCCCGCAGGCGACTCAAGGCCCGTAGTGATAAACCGCCGTCATGACATGACTTGTATTGTAAGGCAAGATTAACTAGTCACCGAGCCGGACACTGTTTATGAGCCGGTCGGGACTCTGTCGGCCGCGGGGCGTCAGCTCGTGTATATAAGGGGACGACCCGCCGGCGGCTTGGGGCAAGTAACATCAGATCGAGAGCCAGGCATAGTAGATTTGCTCCCTGGTCATCGAAACCCTAGTAATTCCACCTCAACTGGATTAGGCTTTTACCTTCACCGCAAGGGGCCGAACCAGTATAAACCCTCGTGTCCTTTGTCCCACTTTTAACCCCTTTAAGCTTCCTAGTTGCGATGGCTCCACGACTAAGTCCTTTCACGAGGACATCTGCCGTGACAATTCCACGACACAACGGAAATCGGGAACGGAAATCGAGCCAAGTCTGAGCCTGGACGACCGTCACGTACTTTCCTTCCTCAACTAGTCCAGTACCACACCTGAAGCGACGTCGGCCCAACAGTCAAGGCCAAGAGGACTAGGCCACACAAGGATTCTTGCGTCCTAAATGGTATCTTCATTTTTGCCAATTCATGCATGATCCATCGTTACATGACTCACGGTGTCCGATTGATGATTGATCAATAGCAACACGATTTGATTCTCAATTTACAAGTTGATTTCGCTGCTATGCATTGGATTAAATCTGATTTTTGATATCTTGGTTTAGTCAGTTTCAGGTTCACGGCCAGGATGGTGGACTCCTTCTTTGATCCAGCATGTGCCCGTGCATCTCACCTTCAAGCACATTCTGGCTGCAGAGGCTCCATTCTCTCTCAGTCCTGTTTTTCTTTACTCTCCCTTGTTTACTGTTTGCCTTAATCTTGATCTGTTTTGTCGGTTCATGCAGTTCAGTACTTCTTTCTCTGCTGGATGTTTGGCGCGCTGATGCTGCATGGAAGCATTGGAAGCGAAAAAGAATATCTTCACATACCTCCTGTAAGTGCGTCTCCCGGTCTTAATTTGGGTTGCTCTCGCGCTGTCTCGCTTACCTGTTCTGCTTCGCCCATCGTTCAGAGTTAGGTTCATGAGGTCAGATACGAAATGTACTGCCGTTTATTTTACCCAACTAAACTGCTACATTGAAGATCGAGGAGTACAAGTGTGTATTAATCTGAAAACAAAAGTGTTACAACTTTCATTTTGAACTTGTCTGTGCAAGTGGATAAAGTGGTCATATATCGGCCTGCACTGCACTTTTGGACCAAAACCAGTTATACATGGGCTCCAGAGGAAAAGGAAACCCCACCTCAACTTTTAGCTTTCCGTATATGTGTGATCACTTGCTAAGTTTCCCCACATGATAGCTTTTCTTATGAATTCGTGGGATTTTATATTTTAATCAGGTCTCGCAGTTTTGAGTTTTAATTCATGTGCAATAGTCACAAACACATCTGTCTTGCATTCAAAATATTACAGGTTAGAACTTATTTACATTTCTGTTAAATTTTGTTCACCAATGTCAGCCAGTGTGAGAGCAAAGTTTTTCTTTGACTATTCTAAATTTTCCTTTGACTCTTCTGAATCTGTAAATGGTGTTGGCTTTTGATCGCTTGATCAATTCATCCATGAACAATAACGTACGTGTATGTGCTAAGCTAGCACACACGCAGGCAGCTGGATGGATAATCCTACCACACGTACGTGCAACTCCTATACGTGGAGTTGGCTTGGCTAGATCGATCGATACACGGCGGATCGTAGCGACTTCGTAACTTGGCGAACGGAAAAACTGATCGATGGATTTTGGTGATAGCCACAGGGGCGTGTCGCTCCTGGCTTTTCTTTGTATTGCCTTTCGTTGTTGTTTTTGGTTTTTCGATGGTTACAGGGCTGGGGGTAGACGCATATATATATGCTGAACATAGCCTAGTGTCTATCCGACTCGATGTAGTATTCCAAATCCTACTTGATTTAAAATACTAATCATACTACGACTCATGCACGTACTAGGTCTCATGCACGTGCCGTGCAAGTTTTATCGTGCTTAACTCTAACATTCACCCCCTTAAGCACGACATCCTCATTGCGACCTGGATCCCAAACACGACTGCTGCTTGATATTATCCTTGGCGATGGTTTCGCCGTTCCTCTTAGAATCCCAGTCACCGACTTTGCTATCGTTGGCTCATCAGTAGCTTGACGCCAACGCTCCTTCTTGGTCGCGTCGATCTTCACCTGTTCTTCGGTGCTTGGTAGACTGTCTTTCGGATCTTCGAGGGGACATCTTTTGAACCTGAGTGTGACGAAATTTCGGTCTAACTTTGTGTTCCAAGCTCTTGGCGCTTGTTTTAGCCCGTAAAGTGCCTTCTTGAGCTTGTAAACTTTCCCTTCTTCTCCTTGCTTCTCGTAACCGAGGGGTTGTTCCACGTACACTTCTTCTGTGAGATCGCCGTTGAGGAAAGCGGATTTAACATCCATATGATGAACCTTCCAATCCTCTTGTGCTGCCAAAGCTAGGAGCACTCTCACCGTCTCGATTCGAGCAACCGGTGCAAACACCTCCTCATAGTCAACTCCTTGACGTTGTACGTAGTCCTTTGCAACGAGTCTTGCCTTGTACTTCACAGTGGCACCCTTCGTGTCCTTTTTCAACTTGTAAACCCACTTCAAACCTATGGCCTTTTGGTTCGGAGGTCGGGTTACCAAAGTCCACGTGCCATTGCTCTCGATCGCCTTCATCTCCTCATCCATGGCGTGCATCCAACTTGAACTTTTGCTCGCCTCTACGAAGTTCGCCGGCTCCTCGACTCCGAGTAAACACAAATCGGAGTATCGAGCGTAAGTGGCTTTGCGTACATGTAGACTTTCTTGAGGGTCTTGTAGCGACGTGGCCCGGAAGAATCCATTGTGGCTTGCGAAGGAGGCGACACAAATTGTGTCGGCGTCGATGCACTTGTGGAAGACGGTTGATTCTCGGGCGTGGTAGATGCCGGGTCGTTAGCATCCGCGTCGTCGGTGTAGTCGTCGTGACCGTGACCATCATCTTGATTGTCATCGTCACTATGCGCCTCTTTGTCGAGATCTCCGCCCGTGTCGTGCGCGTCGTTGTCGCTATCACCTTGCGACCCATGCGAGTCGTCGTCGGTGTCGGCACCATGATGATCACTACCACTGTGGTCACCTTGGTTGGGCGTCTTGCCAACCACCTGGACGTCCTCCCCTTCATCATCATCAGATGGAAATTCAACTGTGAATATGTTACTGTTTGGAGCATCATCGGCTGCTGCGCTACAATTCCACGCTTGGTTTTCTTCAAACACGACGTCGCGTGAAATCCGTAGATGCTTGGTTCGTGGATCGTAGAAGCGGTATGCCTTGGTGCCGGAACTCCTCTCGTACCCGATGAACACCATCTTGGTGCTACGATCGGCAAGCTTTGAGAGATGCGGCTTCGCCGTCTTCACATGTGCCACACACCCAAACTTCCGTAGATGAGACACATTCGGCTTCCGTCCGTAAATTGCTTCATACGGAGTCTTGCCGATCACTGCCTTCGTTGGAGCCCGGTTGAGAAGATAGACCGCCGTCGAGACAGCTTCTCCCCAAAAAGTCCCCGGCAAGTTCTTGCTCTTGAGTAAACTTCTCGCCATGTCAACGATGGTTCGATTGCGCCTTTTAACAACCCCGTTCTGCTGCGGCATATAAGGTGCCGTGAGGAACCTCTTTATGCCAATCTTCTCGCAGTAGTCGTTGAACTCGTTTGACGTAAACTCTCAGCCGCGATCTGTCCGTAGAGCGCGAACCTTCAGCTTGTGTTCCATCTCCGTTGCAGCCTTCAACTTTTTAAACGCTTCAAACGCCTCATCTTTAGATTGTAGGAGAATGACCCACATGTATCTCGAGTAGTCATCTACCACAAGGAAGAAGTACTTCTTTCCTCCGTGAGTTGCTGGGGTGATAGGGCCACAAAGATCACCATGAAGCAGCTCGAGTGCATCACTTGCACGATAGGTAGACTGAGCAGGGAACGGCCTGCGGTGCTGTTTTCCAACCAAACACCCGTCACATACTCGATCAACATGGTCGATAAACGGCATCCCAGATACCATCTCCATCTTTGACATCTTCTTCAAGACATAGAAGTTAACGTGTCCAAATCTAGCATGCCATAACCATGAATCATCATCACTCTTGGCGAGCCAACACTCCGGTTGAGATTGATCAAGGTTGAGGATATAGAGCCTGTTCCGCGTGCGATTCACACGCGCTAGCACGTTTCGGAGGTTGTCGAAGATCGTCATCACTCCATTCTCAATATCCACCTTGCATCCATTCTCGTCAAGTTTCCCGACAGAGATGATGTTGTTGCGAAGCCGTGGGATGTAGTACACTCCGGTGAGTATGCGATGTTCTCCTATGAGACCCTCGAAGAGGACAGAACCTTGCCCGCAAATCTCCACATTTGAACCATCACCGAACTTGACCGAGCCTTGAACATCATATTCCAGCTCGAGGAACTTCTCCTTGCACCCCGTCATGTGGTTACTGGCACCTGTGTCAAGATACCATGACACATTCTGGTTTCCGGATAACTTCGGTATTACTTTCTTCTCATGAAGTAGCACCTTCCGGCTTGGTTTCACAACCGTTGTTTGGACGAGATCACAAACTTTGGCCATCAGAAGACCTGGACGTTCGTCTTCCTGCTTCGCCAAATTTGCCTTGATCTCCCGTTTGTTAGGCTCCATGAGATCACAAACTTCGGCCATCAGAAGACCTGGACGTTCGTCTTCCTGCTTCGCCAAATTTGCCTTGATCTCCCGCTTGTTAGGCTCCGGACAATCATTTGCAAAGTGACCCATCTCGTTGCAGTTATAGCACTTGACCTCGGACATATCCAAGTTCCGTGGCTTCCGCTCTTTAGATCGGTCCGCCTTACCACGACCTTGTGGCTTGCCTTTTCCTTTGCATTCTTCGGTTTGTCCACCGCGCTTCGCGTTGCTTGAGCCTTCGCCAACGTTGCACCTTCCTTTGCTACTTGGGGACTCCCAATCTGCGCGCGAGTACATGAGTTGGTCACTACCTCCTCCTTTGCCTTTCCGACAGCCATGAGCATTCTCTTCCCATGTCCGCAAGCGTCCGATCGCCTCCGTTATGGTCATGTCGTCGATGTCGTAAAGCTGCTCGAGTGTCCCGATGATGTACGTGAATTTATCAGTCACCGAACTGAAAAACTTCTCCACAATCTCGGCTTCCTTGAGCTTCGCACCAAGCGCGCGGATCTCTCCCACCAAAGTAGTCAGACGCATGGCATAGTCGTTCACCGATTCAGTTTCCTCCATCTGCAACTTGTGAAATTGGTGCTTCAGCACTTGTGCCCGAGCCTTCGTGACGCGATCTTCTCCAATCCTCGTCTCTTTGAGTGCGTTCCATGCCTCTCTTGCTGTCTCGAACTCCGCCAATGTCATCAGCACGGAATCCGGCACAGACTGGGCTATGGCGGCCATGGCACCTTCGTCGCACTCCTCATCGACGTCGTCGTCCGTAATGACCTGCCACACTAGCAGGGTTCGGAGAATGATCTTCATCTTCACTGCCCACACGCCGTAGTTGGCGTCGGTGAGCATCGGATACTGGATGGGGATGCTGCGATGCGCCTGCACGTTGGCGTCCCCCGTTCCGCCACCAATGGTTGCTGACTTGCCGCCCTTCTTTACCTAGTCGTCGTTCTTGTTCGCCTTGAAACCGTCGTTGCCAGACTTGTTTCCTTTGAATCCGCCGTTGCCGGACTTGACCAACTCAGCGTCGCTGTCCGTCATCATAGATCGTCGAGGCTCTGATACCAAATATTGGCTTTTCATCGCTTGATCAATTCACCCAGGAACAATAACGTACGTGTATGTGCTAAGCTAGCACACACGCAGGCAGCTGGATGGATAATGCTACCACACGTACGTGCAACTGCTATACGTGGAGTTGGCTTGGCTAGATCGATCGATACACGGCGGATCGTAGCGACTTCGTAACTTGGCGAACGGAAAAACTGATCGATGGATTTTGGTGATAGCCACAGGGGCGTGTCGCTCCTGGCTTTTCTTTGTATTGCTTTTCGTTGTTGCTTTTGGTTTTTCGATGGTTACAGGGCTGGGGGGTAGACGCATATATATATGCTGAACATAGCCTAGTGTCTATCCGACTCGATGTAGTATTCCAAATCCTACTTGATTTAAAATACTAATCATACTAGGACTCATGCACGTACTAGGTCTCATGCACGTGTCGTGCAAGTTTTATCGTGCTTAACTCTAACATTCACCCCCTTAAGCACGACATCCTCAATGCGACCTGGATCCCAAAAACGACTGCTGCTTGATATTATCCTTGGCGATGGTTTCGCCGTTCCTCTTAGAATCCCAGTCACCGACTTTGCTATCGTCGGCTCATCAGTAGCTTGATGCCAACGCTCCTTCTTGGTTGCGTCGATCTTCACCTGTTCTTCGGTGCTTGGTAGACTGCCTTTCGGATCTTCGAGGGGACATCTTTTGAACCTGAGTGTGACGAAATTTCGGTCTAACTTTGTGTTCCAAGCTCTTGGCACTTGTTTTAGCCCGTAAAGTGCCTTCTTGAGCTTGTAAACTTTCCTTTCTTCTCCTTGCTGCTCGTAACCGAGGGGTTGTTCCACGTACACTTCTTCTGTGAGATCGCCGTTGAGGAAAGCGGATTTAACATCCATATGATGAACCTTCCAATCCTCTTGTGCTGCCAAAGCTAGGAGCATTCTCACCGTCTCGATTCGAGCAACCGGTGCAAACACCTCCTCATAGTCAACTCCTTGACGTTGTACGTAGCCCTTTGCAAAGAGTCTTGCCTTCTACTTCATAGTGGCACCCTTCGTGTCCTTTTTCAACTTGTAAACCCACTTCAAACCTATGGCCTTTTGGTTCGGAGGTCGGGTTACCAAAGTCCACGTGCCATTGCTCTCGATCGCCTTCATCTCCTCATCCATGGCGTGCATCCAACTTGAACTTTTGCTCGCCTCTACGAAGTTCGCCGGCTCCTCGACTCTGAGTAAACACAAATCGGAGTACTCGAGCGTAAGTGGCTTTGCGTACTTGTAGACTTTCTTGAGGGTCTTGTAGCGATGTGGCCCGGAAGAATCCGTTGTGGCTTGCGAAGGAGGCGACACAAATTGTGTCGGTGTCGATGCACTTGTGGAAGACGGTTGATTCTCGGGCGTGGTAGATGCCGGGTCGTTGGCATCCGCGTCGTCGGTGTAGTCGTCGTGACCGTGACCATCATCTTGATTGTCATCGTCACTATGCGCCTCTTTGTCGAGATATCCGCCCGTGTCGTGCGCGTCGTTGTCGCTATCACCTTGCGACCCATGCGCGTCGTCGTCGGTGTCGGCACCATGATAATCACTACCACTGTGGTCACCTTGGTTGGGCGTCTTGCCAACCACCTGGACGTCCTCCCCTGCATCATCATCAGTTGGAAATTCAACTGTGAATATGTTACTGTTTGGAGCATCATCGGCTGCTGCGCTCCAATTCCACGCTTGGTTTTCTTCAAACACGACGTCGCGTGAAATCCGTAGACGCTTGGTTCGTGGATCGTAGAAGCGGTATGCCTTGGTGCCGGAACTCCTCTCGTACCCGATGAACACCATCTTGGTGCTACGATCGGCAAGCTTTGAGAGATGCGGCCTGGCCGCCTTCACATGTGCCACACACCCAAACGTCCGTACATTAGACACATTCGGCTTCCGTCCGTAAATTGCTTCATACGGAGTCTTGCCGATCACTGCCTTCGTTGGAGCCCGGTTGAGAAGATAGACCGCCGTCGAGATAGCTTCTCCCCAAAAAGTCCCCGGCAAGTTCTAGCTCTTGAGTAAACTTCTCGCCATGTCAACGACGGTTCGATTGCGCCTTTCAACAACCCCGTTCTGCTGCGGCATATAAGGTGCCGTGAGGAACCTCTTTATGCCAATCTTCTCGCAGTAGTCGTTGAACTCGTTTGACGTAAACTCTCAGCCGCGATCTGTCCGTAGAGCGCGAACCTTCAGCTTGTGTTCCATCTCCGTTGCAGCCTTCAGCTTTTTAAACGCTTCAAACGCCTCATCTTTAGATTGTAGGAGAATGACCCACATGTATCTCGAGTAGTCATCTACCACAAGGAAGAAGTACTTCTTTCCTCCGTGAGTTGCTGGGGTGATAGGGCCACAAAGATCACCATGAAGCAACTCGATTGCATCACTTGCATGATAGGTAGACTGAGCAGGGAACGGCCTGCGGTGCTGTTTTCCAACCAAACACCCGTCACATACTCGATCAACATGGTCGATAAACGGCATCCCAGATACCATCTCCATCTTTGACATCTTCTTCAAGACATAGAAGTTAACGTGTCCAAATCTAGCATGCCATAACCATGAATCATCATCACTCTTGGCGAGCCAACACTCCGGTTGAGATTGATCAAGGTTGAGGATATAGAGCCTGTTCCGCGTGCGATTCACACGCGCTAGCACGTTTCGGAGGTTGTCGAAGATCGTCATCACTCCGTTCTCAATATCCACCTTGCGTCCATTCTCGTCAAGTTTCCCAACAGAGATGATGTTGTTGCGAAGCCGTGGGATGTAGTACACTCCGGTGAGTATGCGATGTTCTCCTGTGAGACCCTCGAAGAGGACAGAACCTTGCCCGCAAATCTCCACATTTGAACCATCACCGAACTTGACCGAGCCTTGAACATCATATTCCAGCTCGAGGAACTTCTCCTTGCACCCCGTCATGTGGTTACTGGCACCTGTGTCAAGATACCATGACACATTCTGGTTTCCGGATAACTTCGGTATTACTTTCTTCTCATAAAGTAGCACCTTCCGGCTTGGTTTCACAACCGTTGTTTGGACGAGATCACAAACTTTGGCCATCAGAAGACCTGGACGTTCGTCTTCCTGCTTCGCCAAATTTGCCTTGATCTCCTGTTTGTTAGGCTCCACGAGATCACAAACTTCGGCCATCAGAAGACCTGGACGTTCGTCTTCCTGCTTCGCCAAATTTGCCTTGATCTCCCGCTTGTTAGGCTCCGGACAATCCTTTGCAAAGTGACCCATCTCGTTGCAGTTATAGCACTTGACCTCGGACATATCCAAGTTCCGTGGCTTCCGCTCTTTAGATCGGTCCGCCTTACCACGACCTTGTGGCTTGCCTTTTCCTTTGCATTCTTCGGTTTGTCCACCGCGCTTCACGTTGCTTGAGCCTTCGCCAATGTTGCACCTTCCTTTGCTACTTGGGGACTCCCAATCTGCGCGCGAGTACATGAGTTGGTCACTACCTCCTCCTTTGCCTTTCCGACAGCCATGAGCATTCTCTTCCCATGTCCGCAAGCGTCCGATCGCCTCCGTTATGGTCATGTCGTCGATGTCGTAAAGCTGCTCGAGCGTGCCGATGATGTACGTGAATTTATCAGTCACCGAACTGAAAAACTTCTCCACAATCTCGGCTTCCTCGAGCTTCGCACCAAGCGCACGGATCTCTCCCACCAAAGTAGTCAGACGCATGGTATAGTCGTTCACCGATTCAGTTTCCTCCATCTGCAACTTGTGAAATTGGCGCTTCAGCACTTGTGCCCGAGCCTTCGTGACGCGATCTTCTCCAATCCTCGTCTCTTTGAGTGCGTTCCATGCCTCTCTTGCTGTCTCGAACTCCGCCAATGTCATCAGCACGGAATCCGGCACAGACTGGGCTATGGCGGCCATGGCACCTTCGTCGCACTCCTCATCGACGTCGTCGTCCGTAATGACCTGCCACACTAGCAGGGTTCGGAGAATGATCTTCATCTTCACTGCCCACACGCCGTAGTTGGCGTCGGTGAGCATCGGATACTGGATGGGGATGCTGCGATGCGCCTGCACGTTGGCGTCGCCCGTTTCACCACCACTGGTTGCTGACTTGCCGCCCTTCTTTACCTAGTCGTCGTTCTTGTTCGCCTTGAAACCGCCGTTGCCAGACTTGTTTCCTTTGAAACCGCCGTTGCCGGACTTGACCGACTCAGCGTCGCTGTCCGTCAACGTAGATCGTCGAGGCTCTGATACCAAATATTGGCTTTTGATCGCTTGATCAATTCACCCAGGAACAATAACGTACGTTTATGTGCTAAGCTAGCACACACGCAGGCAGCTGGATGGATAATCCTACCACACGTACGTGCAACTCCTATACGTGGAGTTGGCTTGGCTAGATCGATCGATACACGGCGGATCGTAGCGACTTCGTAACTTGGCGAACGGAAAAACTGATCGATGGATTTTGGTGATAGCCACAGGGGCGTGTCGCTCCTGGCTTTTCTTTGTATTGCTTTTCGTTGTTGTTTTTGGTTTTTCGATGGTTACAGGGCTAGGGGGTAGACGCATATATATATGGTGAACATAGCCTAGTGTCTATCCGACTCGATGTAGTATTCCAAACCCTACTTGATTTAAAATACTAATCATACTAGGACTCATGCACGTACTAGGTCTCATGCACCTGTCGTGCAAGTTTTATCGTGCTTAACTCTAACATTCACCCCCTTAAGCACGACATCCTCATTGCGACCTGGATCCCAAAAACGACTGCTGCTTGATATTATCCTTGGTGATGGTTTCGCCGTTCCTCTTAGAATCCCAGTCACCGACTTTGCTATCGTCGGCTCATCAGTAGCTTGACGCCAACGCTCCTTCTTGGTTGCGTCGATCTTCACCTGTTCTTCGGTGCTCGGTAGACTGTCTTTCGGATCTTCGAGGGGACATCTTTTGAACCTGAGTGTGACGAAATTTCGGTCTAACTTTGTGCTCCAAGCTCTTGGCGCTTGTTTTAGCCCGTAAAGTGCCTTCTTGAGCTTGTAAACTTTCCCTTCTTCTCCTTGCTTCTCGTAACCGAGGGGTTGTTCCACGTACACTTCTTCTGTGAGATCGCCGTTGAGGAAAGCGGATTTAACATCCATATGATGAACCTTCCAATCCTCTTGTGCTGCCAAAGCTAGGAGCACTCTCACCGTCTCGATTCGAGCAACCGGTGCAAACACCTCCTCATAGTCAACTCCTTGACGTTGTACGTAGTCCTTTGCAACGAGTCTTGCCTTCTACTTCACAGTGGCACCCTTCGTGTCCTTTTTCAACTTGTAAACCCACTTCAAACCTATGGCCTTTTGGTTCGGAGGTCGGGTTACCAAAGTCCACGTGCCATTGCTCTCGATCACCTTCATCTCCTCATCCATGGCGTGCATCCAACTTGAACTTTTGCTCGCCTCTACGAAGTTCGCCGGCTCCTCGACTCTGAGTAAACACAAATCGGAGTACTCGAGCGTAAGTGGCTTTGCGTACTTGTAGACTTTCTTGAGGGTATTGTAGCGATGTGGCCCGGAAGAATCCGTTCTGGCTTGCGAAGGAGGCGACACAAATTGTGTCGGTGTCGATGCACTTGTGGAAGACGGTTGATTCTCGGGCGTGGTAGATGCCGGGTCGTTGGCATCCGCGTCGTCGGTGTAGTCGTCGTGACCGTGACCATCATCTTGATTGTCATCGTCACTATGCGCCTCTTTGTCGAGATATCCGCCCGTGTCGTGCGCGTCGTTGTCGCTATCACCTTGCGACCCATGCGTGTCGTCGTCGGTGTCGGCACCATGATGATCGCTACCACTGTGGTCACCTTGGTTGGGCGTCTTGCCAACCACCTGGACGTCCTCCCCTGCATCATCATCAGTTGGAAATTCAACTGTGAATATGTTACTGTTTGGAGCATCATCGGCTGCTGCGCTCCAATTCCACGCTTGGTTTTCTTCAAACACGACGTCGCGTGAAATCCGTAGACGCTTGGTTCGTGGATCGTAGAAGCGGTATGCCTTGGTGCCGGAACTCCTCTCGTACCCGATGAACACCATCTTGGTGCTACGATCGGCAAGCTTTGAGAGATGCGGCTTCGCCGTCTTCACATGTGCCACACACCCAAACGTCCGTCGATGAGACACATTCGGCTTCCGTCCGTAAATTGCTTCATACGGAGTCTTGCCGATCACTGCCTTCGTTGGAGCCCGGTTGAGAAGATAGACCGCCGTCGAGACAGCTTCTCCCCAAAAAGTCCCCGGCAAGTTCTTGCTCTTGAGTAAACTTCTCGCCATGTCAACGACGGTTCGATTGCGCCTTTCAACAACCCCGTTCTGCTGCGGCATATAAGGTGTCGTGAGGAACCACTTTATGCCAATCTTCTCGCAGTAGTCGTTGAACTCGTTTGACGTAAACTCTCAGCCGCGATCTGTCCGTAGAGCGCGAACCTTCAGCTTGTGTTCCATCTCCGTTGCAGCCTTCAGCTTTTTAAACGCTTCAAACGCCTCATCTTTAGATTGTAGGAGAATGACCCACATGTATCTCGAGTAGTCATCTACCACAAGGAAAAAGTACTTCTTTCCTCCGTGAGTTGCTGGGGTGATAGGGCCACAAAGATCACCATGAAGCAGCTCGAGTGCATCACTTGCATGATAGGTAGACTGAGCAGGGAACGGCCTGCGGTGCTGTTTTCCAACCAAACACCCGTCACATACTCGATCAACATGGTCGATAAACGGCATCCCAGATACCATCTCCATCTTTGACATCTTCTTCAAGACATAGAAGTTAACGTGTCCAAATCTAGCATGCCATAACCATGAATCATCATCACTCTTGGCGAGCCAACACTCCGGTTGAGATTGATCAAGGTTGAAGATATAGAGCCTGTTCCGCGTGCGATTCACACGCGCTAGCACGTTTCGGAGGTTGTCGAAGATCGTCATCACTCCGTTCTCAATATCCACCTTGCATCCATTCTCGTCAAGTTTCCCGACAGAGATGATGTTGTTGCGAAGCCGTGGGATGTAGTACACTCCGGTGAGTATGCGATGTTCTCCTGTGAGACCCTCGAAGAGGACAGAACCTTGCCCGCAAATCTCCACATTTGAACCATCACTGAACTTGACCGAGCCTTGAACATCATATTCCAGCTCGAGGAACTTCTCCTTGCACCCCGTCATGTGGTTACTGGCACCTGTGTCAAGATACCATGACACATTCTGGTTTCCGGATAACTTCGGTATTACTTTCTTCTCATGAAGTAGCACCTTCCGGCTTGGTTTCACAACCGTTGTTTGGACGAGATCACAAACTTTGGCCATCAGAAGACCTGGACGTTCGTCTTCCTGCTTCGCCAAATTTGCCTTGATCTCCTGTTTGTTAGGCTCCACAAGATCACAATCTTCGGCCATCCGAAGACCTGGACGTTTGTCTTCCTGCTTCGCCAAATTTGCCTTGATCTCCCGCTTGTTAAGCTCCGGACAATCCTTTGCAAAGTGACCCATCTCATTGCAGTTATAGCACTTGACCTCGGACATATCCAAGTTTCGTGGCTTCCGCTCTTTAGATCGGTCCGCCTTAGCACGACCTTGTGGCTTGCCTTTTCCTTTGCATTCTTTGGTTTGTCCACCGCGCTTGGCGTTGCTTGAGCCTTCGCCAACGTTGCACCTTCCTTTGCTACTTGGGGACTCCCAATCTGCGCGCGAGTACATGAGTTGGTCACTACCTCCTCCTTTGCCTTTCCGACAGCCATGAGCATTCTCTTCCCATGTCCGCAAGCGTCCGATCGCCTCCGTTATGGTCATGTCGTCGATGTCGTAAAGCTGCTCGAGCGTGCCGATGATGTACGTGAATTTATCAGTCACCGAACTGAAAAACTTCTCCACAATCTCGGCTTCCTCGAGCTTCGCACCAAGCGCGTGGATCTCTCCCACCAAAGTAGTCAGACGCATGGCATAGTCGTTCACCGATTCAGTTTCCTCCATCTGCAACTTGTGAAATTGGCGCTTCAGCACTTGTGCCCGAGCCTTCGTGACGCGGTCTTCTCCAATCCTCGTCTCTTTGAGTGTGTTCCATGCCTCTCTTGCTGTCTCGAACTCCGCCAATGTCATCAGCACGGAATCCGGCACAGACTGGGCTATGGCGGCCATGGCACCTTCGTCGCACTCCTCATCGACGTCGTCGTCCGTAATGGCCTGCCACACTAGCAGGGTTCGGAGAATGATCTTCATCTTCACTGCCCACACGCCGTAGTTGGCGTCGGTGAGCATCGGATACTGGATGGGGATGTTGCGATGCGCCTGCACGTTGGCGTCGCCCGTTCCGCCACCACTGGTTGCTGACTTGCTGCCCTTCTTTACCTAGTCGTCGTTCTTGTTCGCCTTGAAACCGCCGTTGCCAGACTTGTTTCCTTTGAAACCGCCGTTGCCGGACTTGACCGACTCAGCGTCGCTGTCCGTCATCGTAGATCGTCGAGGCTCTAATACCAAATATTGGCTTTTGATCGCTTGATCAATTCACCCAGGAACAATAACGTACGTGTATGTGCTAAGCTAGCACACACGCAGGCAGCTGGATGGATAATCCTACCACACGTACGTGCAACTCCTATACGTGGAGTTGGCTTGGCTAGATCGATCGATACACGGCGGATCGTAGCGACTTCGTAACTTGGCGAACGGAAAAACTGATCGATGGATTTTGGTGATAGCCACAGGGGCGTGTCGCTCCTGGCTTTTCTTTGTATTGCTTTTCGTTGTTGTTTTTGGTTTTTCGATGGTTACAGGGCTGGGGGGTAGACGCATATATATATGCTGAACAAAGCCTACTGTCTATCCGACTTGATGTAGTATTCCAAATCCTACTTGATTTAAAATACTAATCATACTAGGACTCATGCACGTACTAGGTCTCATGCACGTGCCGTGCAAGTTTTATCGTGCTTAACTCTAACATTCACCCCCTTAAGCACGACATCCTCATTGCGACCTGGATCCCAAACACGACTGCTGCTTGATATTATCCTTGGCGATGGTTTCGCCGTTCCTCTTAGAATCCCAGTCACCGACTTTGCTATCGTCGGCTCATCCGTAGCTTGACGCCAACGCTCCTTCTTTGTTGCGTCGATCTTCACCTGGTCTTCGGTGCTTGGTAGACTGTCTTTCGGATCTTCGAGGGGACATCTTTTGAACCTAAGTGTGACCAAATTTCGGTCTAACTTTGTGTTCCAAGCTCTTGGTGCTTGTTTTAGCCCGTAAAGTGCCTTCTTGAGCTTGTAAACGTTCCTTTCTTCTCCTTGCTTCTCATAACCGAGGGGTTGTTCAACGTACACTTCTTCTGTGAGATAGCCGTTGAGGAAAGCGGATTTAACATCCATATGATGAACCTTCCAATCCTCTTGTGCTGCCAAAGCTAGGAGCACTCTCACCGTCTCGATTCGAGCAACCGGTGCAAACACCTCCTCATAGTCAACTCCTTGACGTTGTACGTAGCCCTTTGCAACGAGTCTTGCCTTCTACTTCACAGTGGCACCCTCTGTGTCCTTTTTCAACTTGTAAACCCACTTCAAACCTATGGCCTTTTGGTTCGGAGGTCGGGTTACCAAAGTCCACGTGCCATTGCTCTCGATCGCCTTCATCTCCTCATCCATGGCGTGCATCCAACTTGAACTTTTGCTCGCCTCTACGAAGTTCGCCGGCTCCTCGACTCCGAGTAAACACAAATCGGAGTACTCGAGCGTAAGTGGATTTGCGTACTTGTAGACTTTCTTGAGGGTCTTGTAGCGACGTGGCCCGGAAGAATCCGTTGTGCCTTGCGAAGGAGGCGATACAAATTGTGTCGGCGTCGATGCACTTGTGGAAGACGGTTGATTCTCAGGCGTGGTAGATGCCGGGTCATTGGCATCCGCGTCGTCGGTGTAGTCTTCGTGACCGTGACCATCATCTTGATTGTCATCGTCACTATGCGCCTCTTGGTCGAGATCTCCGCCCGTGTCGTGCGCGTCGTTGTCGCTATCACCTTGCGACCCATGCGCGTCATCGTCGGTGTCGGCACCATGATGATCACTACCACTATGGTCACCTTGGTTGGGCGTCTTGCCAACCACCTGGACGTCCTCCCCTGCATCATCATCAGTTGGAAATTCAACTGTGAATATGTTACTCTTTGGAGCATCGTCGGCTGCTGCGCTCCAATTCCACGCTTGGTTTTCTTCAAACACGACGTCGAGTGAAATCCGTAGACGCTTGGTTCGTGGATCGTAGAAGCGGTATGCCTTGGTGCCGGAACTCCTCTCGTACCCGATGAACACCATCTTGGTGCTACGATCGGCAAGCTTTGAGAGATGCGGCTTCGCCGTCTTCACATGTGCCACACACCCAAACGTCCGTAGATGAGACACATTCGGCTTCCGTCTGTAAATTGCTTCATACGGAGTCTTGCCGATCACTGCCTTCGTTGGAGCCCGGTTGAGAAGATAGACCGCCGTCGAGACAGCTTCTCCCCAAAAAGTCCCCGGCAAGTTCTTGCTCTTGAGTAAACTTCTCGCCATGTCAACGACGGTTCGATTGCGCCTTTCAACAACCCCGTTCTGCTGCGGCATATAAGGTGCCGTGAGGAACCTCTTTATGCCAATCTTCTCGCAGTAGTCGTTGAACTCGTTTGACGTAAACTCTCAGCCGCGATCTGTCCGTAGAGCGCGAACCTTCAGCTTGTGTTCCATCTCCGTTGCAGCCTTTAGCTTTTTAAACGCTTCAAACGCCTCATCTTTAGATTGTAGGAGAATGACCCACATGTATCTCGAGTAGTCATCTACCACAAGGAAGAAGTACTTCTTTCCTCCGTGAGTTGCTGGGGTGATAGGGCCACAAAGATCACCATGAAGCAGCTCGAGTGCATCACTTGCACGATAGGTAGACTGAGCAAGGAACGGCCTGCGGTGCTGTTTTCCAACCAAACACCCGTCACATACTCGATCAACATGGTCGATAAACGGCATCCCAGATACCATCTCCATCTTTGACATCTTCTTCAAGACATAGAAGTTAACGTGTCCAAATCTAGCATGCCATAACCATGAATCATCATCACTCTTGGCGAGCCAACACTCCGGTTGAGATTGATCAAGGTTGAGGATATAGAGCCTGTTCCGCGTGCGATTCACACGCGCTAGCACGTTTCGTAGGTTGTCGAAGATCGTCATCACTCCGTTCTCAATATCCACCTTGCATCCATTCTCGTCAAGTTTCCCGACAGAGATGATGTTGTTGCGATGCCGTGGGATGTAGTACACTCCGGTGAGTATGCGATGTTCTCCTGTGAGACCCTCGAAGAGGACAGAACCTTGCCCGCAAATCTCCACATTTGAACCATCACCGAACTTGACCGAGCCTTGAACATCATATTCCAGCTCGAGGAACTTCTCCTTGCACCCCGTCATGTGGTTACTGGCACCTGTGTCAAGATACCATGACACATTCTGGTTTCCAGATAACTTCGGTATTACTTTCTTCTCATGAAGTAGCACCTTCCGGATTGGTTTCACAACCGTTGTTTGGACGAGATCACAAACTTTGGCCATCAGAAGACCTGGACGTTCGTCTTCCTGCTTCGCCAAATTTGCCTTGATCTCCTGTTTGTTAGGCTCCACGAGATCACAAACTTCGGCCATCAGAAGACCTGGACGTTCGTCTTCCTGCTTCGCCAAATTTGCCTTGATCTCCCGCTTGTTAGGCTCCGGACAATCCTTTGCAAAGTGACCCATCTCATTGCAGTTATAGCACTTGACCTCGGACATATCAAGGTTCCGTGGCTTCCGCTCTTTAGATCGGTCCGCCTTACCACGACCTTGTGGCTTGCCTTTTCCTTTGCATTCTTCGGTTTGTCCACCGCGCTTCGCATTGCTTGAGCCTTTGCCAACATTGCGCCTTCCTTTGCTACTTGGGGACTCCCAATCTGCGCGCGAGTACATGAGTTGGTCACTACCTCCTCCTTTGCCTTTCCGACAGCCATGAGCATTCTCTTCCCATGTCCGCAAGCGTCCGATCGCCTCCGTTATGGTCATGTCGTCGATGTCGTAAAGCTGCTCGAGCGTGCCGATGATGTACGTGAATTTATTAGTCACCGAACTGAAAAACTTCTCCACAATCTCGGCTTCCTCGAGCTTCGCACCAAGCGTGCGGGTCTCTCCCACCAAAGTAGTCAGACGCATGGCATAGTCGTTCACCGATTCAGTTTCCTCCATCTGCAACTTGTGAAATTGGCGCTTCAGCACTTGTGCCCGAGCCTTCGTGACGCGATCTTCTCCGATCCTCGTCTCTTTGAGTGCGTTCCATGCCTCTCTTGCTGTCTCGAACTCCGCCAATGTCATCAGCACGAAATCCGGCACAGACTGGGCTATGGCGGCCATGGCACCTTCGTCGCACTCCTCATCGACGTCGTCGTCCGTAATGGCCTGCCACACTCGCAGGGTTCGGAGAATGATCTTCATCTTCAGTGCCCACACGTTGTAGTTGGCGTCGGTGAGCATCGGATACTGGATGGGGATGTTGCGATGCGCCTGCACGTTGGCGCCGCCCGTTCCGCCACCACTGGTTGCTGACTTGCCGCCCTTCTTTACCTTGTCGTCGTTCTTGTTCGCCTTGAAACCGCCGTTGCCAGACTTGTTTCCTTTGAAACCGCCGTTGCCGGACTTGACTGACTCAGCGTCGCTGTCCGTCATTGTAGATCGTCGAGGCTCTGATACCAAATATTGGCTTTTGATCGCTTGATCAATTCACCCAGGAACGATAACATACGTGTATGTGCTAAGCTAGCACACACGCAGGCAGCTGGATGGATAATCCTACCACACGTACGTGCAACTCCTATACGTGGAGTTGGCTTGGCTAGATCGATCGATACACGGCGGATCGTAGCGACTTCGTAACTTGGCGAACGGAAAAACTGATCGATGGATTTTGGTGATAGCCACAGGGGCGTGTCGCTCCTGGCTTTTCTTTGTATTGCTTTTCGTTGTTGTTTTTGGTTTTTCGATGGTTACAGGACTGGGGGGTAGACGCATATATATATGCTGAACAAAGCCTACTGTCTATCCGACTTGATGTAGTATTCCAAATCCTACTTGATTTAAAATACTAATCATACTAGGACTTATGCACGTACTAGGTCTCATGCACGTGCCGTGCAAGTTTTATCGTGCTTAACTCTAACAAATGGAACATGAATTCTTAATACATACTCATATGCCATCTATAGAAAAAGATGACCTCATGCAGTCATGCCACTGTGCAACACCACGACGATGAACAGCACCCAGTGATCACTGAACAAGTCTCAAATCAATATGCGTTTGCGATTTGTGGTTCTGTCCTATTTTAGGGTTGTATCT
>NC_057796.1:473898328-473904657 GCF_018294505.1 Triticum aestivum
CCAGCAAAATTTTCAATATTAAGGGGGAAATCTGAAGGTGTATAAGTTAAACACAGATCTCTAGATACATTCAGTAATAAGTTTTATTTATACATTCCAACCATTATAACTACACATGGGAAATACGGATGAGGTGCCTGATGTCAGCTGCAATCACAGATCTAAGAATCACCTTTTTAAATGTGAATGATATATAAAATTATCAAAGAGTAAGAACGACACACCTAGAATTAACCCTGAATGTTAGATATTACCATTATTGTATATAGATTCACGCAGTGTGCTGTAGAGGTTTGTGAAGCAGTAGCATAGGATAGATTTTCTTTAGCATGGTTCAAATCACCATTGCATGAAATAAGAACATACCCATTGCTTATGTAAAATCGTACAGGAGAGGAAGGACGTTTACCAGACTGAACTTGTTATTCTGCAAACTTATGTTGACACAGACTATTGACTGGGTCTCTGGCTTGGTGCTACCTGTATGAGGTACCCCCTTATGGTGTTGTTGGTGCCATTTTTATTGGCCTGCTGGTACTGTGGTACATATTCAGTTAATCACGCAGAGTTATAGGAATATAGGCAAGACTGAAATATGTGTTCATCTGGAAGCCTATAGACAGACATCTGGAAGCCTGTAGAGGCTAAACAATATTTTAGTGATCTTGGATGCCATCACCTACATAGTGTGCTTCCAGTTTTTTTTTCATGGACAGTCAGATAGTATTTCACCTAGCTTTTCCAGTTTGTTGGTTCATGGACGGCCAGATGGTATCTCACCTAGCCGGCCTGCTTTCAAGTATCAGTTTGCTAAGCAGGCAAATGCCTCTGCAATTTTTGCTAGCACTTATAATACATCAATTGGTTTCTTATTGTTGAAATTTGAAGACCTATGAATTAGAAGAATGCCCTTTTTATAGGATGCCTATACTTAGAGGCTTATAGTTGAGTATTTTCTAATGTGGTGCAAATTTTGTGTTGTTCTTATGGCCCATGGTCATATGTCAAGTATTCCAATACATTTCCACATATCAGTTTTTTTATTCTTCACGTAACACATGTTCATGTCCAATCAAGGATGGATTCAAGTGGTGCTGGGACATGTACAGAAATGGAGTTCATTATATATGGAGACAGGTTTTGAATTGGGGTTTGATTCTGATGTAAATTGCACTACGACTACATCACAAAGACAAACCCAGCTGAAGAATCAATACCTTAGTTCTAAGAAGATAACAAAACTAGATGTATCTTTTCTTGTATGAGTTACTTTGCCACGAATCAAGTCTTGGGACGACTTACCAGATATTTTTAGAAAACTAAATAGCTTATCAATCCTCATGGCGCGGCGTGCCGCCGCGCACTACCTGCTAGTTAATCTTAGAGCAGCTTTATTTCAGTGTAATTTTTCTTTCGAAGGTCATGTTGTCAATGTTGAAGCACATAGATTAGCCAAATATTCACTTAATCTTGGTCCGGGGCGTCACCTTTTTGGTTAGACCACCTCATGATCCGAATTGTATCCCACTTTCTGTGGTTCTTGATGAATAAAATTGGCGTTACCTCTCAAAAAAAAAACTGCTGCCGCACGGGCGCATATATTCATCCATGCATCATCAATGTTTGAGGAACCAACCAAATTCTGAAGCACGTAAGAAGGGACAGTTCCAACTTCCAAAGGCAGAGCTGAAGAAGCACTCGTTTTCCCTTGACTAGAAGAACGCCCGTGCGTTGCAACGGGGCCATATTAACTTTAAAAGTTTAATATCAATTATGTTAATATTACATTTAATATTCTCATACATATTAAGTGACATTGACGACCTTTTTTACCATCAAATTCTCACACACACACCCTTTCCCTCCCTCTTCCTCACTCTCTCTTCCCCTCTCCCTCACTCGAGAGGTGAGACGAAAATAAACCCGGAACGGAGACTACCAACTGAGACATTAGGAGTAAAGATCATTTAGTTGATAAGAATAAATAGAAAACGGTGTTAAAAAGGAGAAACAGATTAGAATACATTGAAAAACCAAAAGGACGATGTAAAAGGGGATTCGTCCTGCCCCCCGGGCCTTGCCACCGAACCGGCTCAGCGGTCCAGTCCCCGCGCGGTCGTCTTCTCCTGTTTTCCGAGCCGCGTCGCTACAGAGCCGGGCTCCCGCCCGACCACCTCGCTGGCATCGAAGGGGAATGGATAAGGGTGACGCCCTTCCTTCCCTGCCCCCATGGCCTCACTCCTCCTCGACGCCCCCTCCCAAATCCACTTCTCCTCCTCGCTCGCTCGATCCCGTCGATCTGGACAAAGTCAGACGCCACGGCCACCATGACCGACCCCGTCCACATGGCCACTGCCCTCCCTGCGGGCTAGGAGCTTGTCGAGGAGCTCCGAACGCCTTCGCTACTTCGTCTGCACCAACGAGATCAAGTCCAGCACCCCGCATTGACGTCGCTGCCGTCTTCCCCAACCTTGGGCCACCGCGACATTGCCGTTCGATCCGCGCCGCCCCGAGCTCCCATGTCTTCCCCTAGGGCGCCATTGACACCGCCATGATCTCCTCTTGCCTTTCCCCTGTTTCCCCTCTCGTTTGCTCTCGTTAGGTATTTCGCCGTGGCTGAGAACCGCCGTCCGCCATGGCCATTGCAGGGGTAGCCACCGAGCTCCTCGGATTGACCCCGTGGCACATGCCCGCTCCTATGCACGCCCATGCCCGAGCCTGCCGCTCTTCTTCCGCGCCCGCGGGGCCACTCCCTCTCCATGCCCACGCACGTGCTACACCGCGTCGGTCGCGCCCGCCGCTGCCGTCGCGCTCGCCGCAGCCACCGCACCACTGTGCCCCGCGCGACACACATCCTGGCCGCGCGCCACACTCTCGCTGGCTGCGCTCGCCCCGTCTGCTGCCGCCTATCCCTTCGCTCGCCCCGCTGTCGCGCCCCTGCCTCGCGCCGCCTCCAGTCGTGGCCATCTTCTGCCTGCCGCCCCCTCAGCCACGCCGGCCGCATCTCTGCCCTCCACCGTTGGCCGCTCGCCTCGCCTGCTGCGTGTTGCTTCCTACTGCTATCCGCTGCTCTACCGCTGGTACGCTGCTGCGCCATGCCCTCGACACCGCTGTGGACAAATGTGGCGGAGGGATTGTTAATGGAGTACGAGAAGGAGGTGGCGGAGAAGGTGTGGAGAGGCAGGAGGTCTGGGGCGGTGTCACCTGGCTGTGGTGGAGGTGTTTATGCGAGAAGGAGCCGGAGTGGAAGGAGAGGTCACAATTGGAAAGAATCGCAAAAAAAATCATAACCCCGAGATCTCAGTTCAAAAAAATGCTAATATTGATGGAGGGGTGATTTCCTTCAATAGGTGGAAAACATAGGAAATATTGGTTGTTATCAAGGAAAGGTAAAAATTTAGGAAAGTTAGGATTTTTGAACTGATTTCTATGCAAATGGGGTTTTATTGTTTGGTAACATGATATCAGTACCTGCCCGTTTGTGACGTGTCTGATTAGGAAAGTTTGCAAATGTTAAGAAACTATTTATTGGGAGAAAAGTTGTGACGTGTCTGTTATTTGTTTCCTAAAACAAATTTCACTAATAAGAGAAATCGATTGATTTAGATAAGTTAGGAAAGTTAGATTAAAATGTATTATTTGTTTTCTGAAAATCTGTTATTTGTTTCCTAAGACAAATTGAACCAATAAAAGGAATCAATTGATTTGCATAATTTAAGGAAGTTAGATTAAAATGTATTATTTGTTTCCTGAAAATCTGTTATTTGTTTCCTAAGACAAATTGAACCAATAAAAAGAATCGATTGATTTGCATAATTTAAGGAAGTTAGATCCGTGATTTGTTATACGTTAGGAAAGTTCTGGTTGTAATAAAGAGTGGAGAGAAAAATAAACCGATGAACCAGGATGGGAGGGGGTGGTGGGAGGAGAGACGGTAAAAACCCAGTGAAAATAAACGCGGACCAGGGTGGGAGGGGGTGGTGGGAGGAGAGACGGAAAAAAAAACAGCGAAAATAAACCGCGGAGACGATTCACCAACTCATCCCTTAGGAGTAGAGATCCGTACGTACTGCTCACCACAACAGCTCTAGTTCCAGCGCACAAGATTTTCATCGGCATCAAGCAGTTCATCTACCGACACAGTGCGTTCGTTCATCTACCTTAAATGAATCCAATAATGTAAAAATAAAATAAAATTGAACTAAAACCACGACGAGTAAATCAGAACGGAGGGAGTAGAAGAGAGATGCACCACACACAAATAAGAAGCAGCGATCAACTGTTAGTTTGTGGTGGCCGACATTTTTATTTGATGCTACAACGCCGGCCTGAACCAAATATTGCAAAAGGGGCGGATCAAGAGAGGAGAACGTGAGAATATATAAAACAGAGGCTACTACAGTGAGGTCGTCAGCACAGCATGCACACAGGTGAGCTGTGACATGAAGAGAAGATCTAGGGTCTGCTTTCTGAGAAGCTTAGCATTGCGCTTTTTCCTGATGTTCTAGTTGTAGAGAAGATTGATGAGCACAGTGTATCGAGTTGTGTCAGGAGTTGCAAGCCCCCACAGATGACGAAAATTTTGAGGTGAGTTGATCAACCCAAAGGAGTGAAGTCTGAAAAAAAAAAACTGAGAGTGTAGCCGCGACGCAAACGAACCCTGACCTCTCAATCCCGGAAGTCTGTACCCTAAACAGTAGGGAGTGAAGTAGTAGATGATCAGTGGTCTCAGAATCAGAGCACAGTTCCCCTCCTGGACCGATGGTTCGCTGGTGAAGAATCGATTCTTGCAAGCGAGCCACTGTATTTTGCTACTAGATACTTTCTCCGTCCGGAAATACTTGTCATCAAAATGAATAAAAGAGGATGTATCTAGACGTATTTTAGTTCCAGATACATCTTTTTCTATCCATTTTGATAACAAGTATTTTTGGACGAAAAGAGTATGTGCAGAAGCATTTAATAATAAGTATCTGCAAAGCAAGAGGTCCTCCCCACTTGTGCCAAGAAGTTTTGAGTTGGAACCACATTGCACTTTGCAGGGATAAGAACAGTACCAATTTCAAGGGCTTTGACTCCTTGCCTGTTCCATTTGTGCGCCTTGTTGCTTGTACAAGATTTTTGCACTATAAACCATAGAGATACATGATGCCGCTGCTGACTCTTGCTGAATGCTTAATATAGTTGCGTCTTTGTTTTAACCCAGGGTACTTCCTCCGTTCCAAAATACTTGTCGTGGATTTAGGTCAAATTTGTACTAAAACTACCCTCCGTTCCAAAATACTTGTCGTGATTTTAGGTCAAATTTGTACTAAAACCATAACAAGTATTTTGGAACGGAAGAAGTAGTAGACGGGGCATAACGACAGATAGGAGAGGACAGGACAGTAGTTTCTACTGATTCAGTACGCCGTATATATGATGATAAGTTGAGAAGCTTGTGTAATGCGTGAACCTAGCTACCAATATCTTGCGGGAGAATACTTGGACACTGTTGCGGTTGCTCAGTCAAACACAATCTTATGACTTGGCTGTGTGTCTATATATATATATATATATATATATATATATATATATATATATATATATATATATATTAGCAAAAAGTCCGTGCGTTGTAACGGGAAAAAAACATTTCATATCTCTAGCTGGGTCAGTTAGACAAATTGTGCGTGGCCGGTTGGCAGGTTATGAGATCGAACCCTCCCATCGAAATCACTAATTAAGGAGTACTCGTTGCAAAGAACACTCCACTTTCCCAGGTCGCGACAAGTGGCGCACATGCAGCGTGCCACTTGTCGCAACCCGGAAGTTTTCCTTTTTTTCGTAGATCCGTTTATTCAAAACGTTTTATCTCTTAAACCATCCAAATCTCGAACCGTTTTCACCATTGGATTCCTCGCGTCGAGATCTTCAAAACCAGATCCCATGTTGATAGGTTTTGACGAACTTTTTATTCACGAAAAAAACCGCACGAAAAAACCGGGCGAAAAAACCGAACCGGGAGCACGGTTTTTTCCCTTTCCGAAAGAGGCACGCCCGTGCCTCTCGCGAAATCACAACCGTGCCTCTCGTGGAAGCAAAACCGTGACTCTCGTGGAAGGAAAAAAACAGAAAACGCGTTTTTTTTTCGTTTCCGAGAGGCACGGCCGTGACTCTCGCGAAAGCACAACCGTGTCTCTCGCGAAAGCAAAAACCGCGACTCTCGCGAAAGAAAAAAAACAGAAAACGCGTTTTTTTCCCTTTCCTAGAGGCACGGCCGTGACTTTCGCGAAAGCACAACCGTGCCTCTCGCGGAAGCAAACCATGACTCTCACGAAAGAAAAAAA
>NC_057796.1:473904842-473907659 GCF_018294505.1 Triticum aestivum
TTTCCGAGAGGCTCTCGTGAAAGCACAACCATGCCTCTCGCGGAAGCAAAACCGTGACTCTCGCGAAAGAAAAAAAAAACAGAAAACGCGTTTTTTTTCGTTTTCGAAAGGCACGGCCGTGACTCTCGCAAAAGCACAACCGTACCTCTCGCGGAAGAAAAACCGTGACTTTCGCGAAAGGAAAAAAAAGAAAACGCATTTTTTCACGCAAAAAAATTATTTTTTGGAATTTTTTTTATCGAAAAGCTAAGAAAGACCGGGGGAAACCAAAACGTCAAAAAAATCCGGAAAAAAACCGTTTAAAAAGCCGAAAACGCGTGCGGAAAAATAAAAAAAAAACAAAATTCGAAGGAAGCGTCCAGAGCGCGACACGTGGCGAATGGCTAAGAGCGCGCCAAGTGGCGTTGATCGTTGCGAGGCTCCCGAAGGAGCGCTCGTTAACTAGTTGCTCCCCCCTCCCATCGGCTATTTTATTTTTTGCCAGCTCTCCGGACCTGGGCCACAGTGCGCCATCAGGTGGGCTTCCTCCATTGGGCCAAAGCTGATGGCAAATAACGAAACCAAATAGCGTACGTGAAATTAATTGAAGCGGGACCAAACAAAGCGGAATAGTAGGTATAGATACACATCCACCAACCTGGACCGACAAAGACAACCTAATCCTAGTCGTACGTGACCTCCTATATGGACTCCAAAACCTATACGAACTAGTCATGTACTCCCTCCGTCCCATAATGTAAGATGTTTTTTGGCAATTGTGCAGTGCCAAAAAACGTCTTACATTATGGGACGGAGGGAGTACTAAGCTGACTACTACTACTCCTAACTACCAGAACTCACGCATAAACTCTCCGACTAGTACTTCCAAATCTAATTACACGGCAACCGGCCGGACAAGTAATCCTACTGCAACTCTAACTCAAGATTTACTCCTAACAGATAAGACGTCCAAATAAGCATGGAGTAAAGGTTGAATTGGTTCAAGTCTGACACTTTGACCTTGAGCACTCCTGACAAGTCAAGAAAAAGAGAAACTAGCTAGACTAGCTTGAGCACAAGGTTCAACCTTTACTTCTACCACTGGGGTCAGGGAGCACAAGGTTCAACCTTTACTTGTACCACTGGGGTCAGGGAGCACAAGGTTCAACCTTTACTTGTACCACTGGGTTCAGGGAGCACAAGGTTCAACCTTTACTTCTACCACTGGGGTCAGGGAGCACAAGGTTCACGCGATGTGCATGAAGGGCTGGCTGGCTCAACAGAAAGCCAGCCAGGACCCTTCCCAGTAGCACGGCTATAAAATCCCGAACCGAACTAGACAGCAGTTTCATTCACAGCTTACTCCTGGCTTCTGAAACGCAAACAATATCGTCACTTCCCTGCTACGCTAGTACTGAAAGTGAGTATTGGAGGAAAGCAAACTGGAAATCCGTATCAAAAGTGCTCATGTTTTCCAGCTTGTTTTTCTCCAATATCTCACTTTCGCTCGATTTGCCTGATGATCTGGGGATACCTATGATAGATACATGTGCCACTTGAAGTGAGAGTTAGATGGAACTGAACCATCTTCGTTACGGCCGATTGCCTGTTGATCTGTGGTTCAGTTTCCTCTGATATCTCACTTTGAATGGTCCATCTGGCCAAATGGCTGCAAGGATTGGTTCGAGGGAGGAAATTGGTTCAACTACCTTGGTTGAATTGCTTGGTGCAGTTTGTGTTCAGGAGGAAATGGCTGCCGATACAAAGCTTACTTCCTCCTCACACTTAACTCCTATCTTTTTACTGCGTTGTGTTCAGGAGGACCTTCATACCCGAATGAATCAGTTTGCGGTTGCGGTCGTCGCAAGTTTCCAAAACATTCCTTTTTGCACTACGTATTTCGCATAGGTGTCCTGAAATAGTTTAGGAGAAAACAAGTGATTTAATCAACTGACAAAGCAAATAAACACATCGAACAACAACAAAAAATTGTAGATCTATAAAACCGATATTACACCAGTTGCTGCAGACATGAACACACATTTCATGCTAGCTGAGTAAAATAAACAGAAGAGCTTACAGTAGATTCTTATTAGGTAAACATGGACTCAAAGATAGATGTTGCAAACAATTCAAGTTGCTAGAATGAGGAAATATCACCATCGATTTGGACATAACAAGTATATATGGATATCATGATATGGAACCCAATAATGACAACAGGAATGAAGAATAGAGCCCTGAAACTATTAAAGCAGTAAAGATACGACAAATCAGCCATGTTGAAACGTGATAGTAGCAGTCATGTACATAAGCAGATTTATTTCAAAACATATCTTCTGCATCATCAAAAGGAATTCGAACTAGAATAAAACAACAGTTGTTCTCCAAAAAAAGGAACAGGGAAGTTTTGCAAGTTCTATTTCCAGGGAACTAAGCGAATTGCTAGCTGCGTCAAAGATGATGAACTGACCTCTTCGGAAGCTTTGCTGCTTCTTCACACTTAAGTTCTGCATAAAGACCATCAAGATTTAACAATTCTTCATGTGTCCCCATCTCAACAAGTTGGCCTTCCTCCATCACTGCTATATAATCAGCATTCCTGATAAGGCTGAGACGTCTAGCAATGATGATAGTAGACCTCCCAAGCATCAAAACATCTAGTGCTTACTGAACAGCTTTCTCTGCCTCAAAATCAAGAGCACCAGTAACCTCATCCAGCAAGAGAATTGATGCATTTGAGAGCACAGCACGAGCAATGGAGAGCTTTATCTTTTGTTCCTCTGTCAGCTATAAGGGTTTTCCTACTAGTGACTACGAGTTGTTAATAGAAACAAT